>NC_065507.1:43730719-43746682 GCF_006386435.1 Epinephelus moara | reverse complement strand
TCATGTCTGCATGTAAGATGTAGACACGCACACATCATGTTTCTGTGAGTTTGTGTGTGACAGCGGTTGCCATGGTAAATAAGTAGGTGCACCTGGCAGAAGAGCAGAGAGAGACAGACAGAACACAGAGAAGAGACTTCTTTTAGTTTTTAAAGTTATACAGAAGATCTGTTTAGCAGCAGTTGAGCTGGCATGTGTGCGTGTTTGAAGCCGATACGATAAACGGTGTAGGAGGAGATGTTTTTGAGGAAGAGCACGTTTGAGGGGAAATCTTACTTTGAAAGGGCAAATAGCTCGCGTGATTTGTAGGTCAAACACACCAGTTTTAGTTTGATCTGTCTACGACATTCCTACGGGCCGCAGTGGCCATTTTAGTGCACCTAGGTGGCGCTAGAGAGCCCATTTTGGCACTTTAGGGGTTAATATTGTGTACTTGCTGTTTCAAATGAAGATTCTGCTGCTGTAATCTGTCCTTTAAAGATTGAGAGACACACACACAGAAGGCTGTGTGTGCGTATCTGTGTGTGCAGCGGTTGTCATGGCAATTCCTGACTTGCCTGCACCTGAGGGGCACACAGAGAGCTCATGAGAGAGCAAATCAGCAAAGGCTGTTTATAATGGGTTTGAACTCCTCAAACAAGTTCTTCCCATTCCCAAACCGTTGGTCCAATCAAGAAAATTAAGTGATGGTGAGAGAGAGCCACTTCTCGTGAACGCACGTGTCATGTTTTATATGTGTAGAGTCAAAAATGTGGTCACACGAGCAAGTTACAAATGTGTTGCACCTCAGCTGTTTTCCAGAAATTTCTCCTCTCAGTTTACATGGGAGTGAATGAGAAAAAAAACGGCGCTCCCTTCGCTTTGGAGCCACTCAGCAAAAATGTGTACGTGTGAGAGATTCCATGTCAACATAAATTGCATCAATTTTCAGCACGTCAATCCGATTTTTTGTATATCTTGTAATTCTTGTATATGTTTTTTGTATATCTTCCAAATTATGTATTAATAATTATGTTATATCATGACCTCAAAACGAGTTAAAGTTTCAAAGACGGGAGGACAGCACTTCAGGGCACCACTGCTGTGTACCACAATGTACAGCTTCTGCTAAGTTCAACTCAGTTCTGAGTTTCCACACCTTTCCTAAAGACCAAGAGCTGCAGAGGAGGTGGGTGGTTAAAATCCGACGGGACAACTTTACAGTTACAAACCACACAAGAGTCTGCAGCCGTCATTTTCAAAGTTCAGACCTGATTGAGCCACCAACGCCAGCCGGACGCAGACGACTGAAAAATGGAGTCGTCCCGAATGGAATAACTTTACTCTGCCTGTCCCTCGGCCCGGAGTTTGGCAAAGGACAGAGCGACAAAACACGAACTTAAACCAAATTGAGGACCCCCCAGTGGACGTAACGTCACATTACCCAGACCACGACTGCTCCGCTTCTGAACCTGCTGCTCAATGATCTCGCCCTGGACAACACCGAGGATCTCCGCGCTGAAATACAGAGCCTCCGTAAACAACTGGAGGAAATGGCCATCAGTAACAAGTTCGGGCTGGAGCGGTTCGCTGCTTCAGATGATGATATAAGGTTTTACACAAGGTAAGCTAAAATGTCAGCAGTGTTTGTCAGGTTTATATAAAAGTATTTATTATGTAAATACTAGCGTTGACTAAGCAATTTTGTCTATCCCCTTTTTATTTACTGCCCTAATATCTTGTTTTAATATTACAAAATTACAACTATGATGCTGTCCATATGCTGAACTGGTGGTCATGTGGTTTTATTAATATACATAATCAGAAAGGTTATTGCACCTACTGCATCAGAGTAGTTCAGAAAAACATCTGGCAGGTGAGCCTTCACTTTCTCCTCAGACAGCCAAATGCCCACAGCTCCAAGTACAGTGTAAAGAAAGTTAGTCCATGTGTTGATGATGCGGCTCACAGGAAAAACTCATCAATGGGCTGAAGAGACTGTAAAAGGAAGAAAATACAGTGNGCATCAGAGTAGTTCAGAAAAACATCTGGCAGGTGAGCCTTCACTTTCTCCTCAGACAGCCAAATGCCCACAGCTCCAAGTACAGTGTAAAGAAAGTTAGTCCATGTGTTGATGATGCGGCTCACAGGAAAAACTCATCAATGGGCTGAAGAGACTGTAAAAGGAAGAAAATACAGTGCATTTTATATATTTTTATTAGTCATTACACAGACGGACCATAACTTACATAACTAATTATGTAAAGATGTCGACCATATTATCACCATTTTATTGCTGCTGTTTACATTCAACCTGACAAAAATTCATAAAATGATCTACAGAATAATTTCTTCAGTGTATACATTCATATATCTAAGTAACTGTGTTGTTTTACTTTGTTTTGCTTTATATTTTATCCTATTATACTCTAATTATTTGTATGTATGTTGTATAACCTAGTGTGTAGCATGACATATAATAATAATAATAATAATAATAATAATAACCTTGATATCTTGATCATATCTGCATTTACATATGCCCCACAGGTTTGCGAGTCACGCCCACCTGATGGCCACATATGCCCCACAGGTTTGCGAGTCACGCCCACCTGATGGCCTTTTGGAAGCAGATAGAGCCAGCAACGCAAGATTGTGCAAGTGACAAGGGCTTGGACTGCAGCTTGGACTAAAGAGGTCCCTCACACTGCTGGTGCAAGGGACAGTTGTCTTGGTGCGCTTTCAGCATGTGTGGCACCTTGGTGAAGAGCACCAAGACAACTGTCCCTTGCCTACAGTCAAGTGTAGTGGTGGCAGCATCATGGTTTGGGGCTGCATGAGTGCTGCCACCACTACACTTGACTGTAGTAGTGGTTGGCACACAAAATATTGACACTTTAGGCACAATTTGGACACATCCCTGTGGGGTGTACTCACTTATGTTGCCAGCTGTTTAGATGTTGATGGCTGTGTTTTGAGTAATTTTCAGAGGAAGGTAAATCTATACTACTATACAAGCTGTACACTGACTACTTTAAGTTATATCAAAGTGTCATTTTTATAGTGTTGTCCCATGAAAAGATATAATAAAATATTTCCAAAAATGGGAGGGGTGTACTCACTTATGTGAGATACTGTATCTATTTTTTTTCTTTTGGAGGTCTGCAGCATCATTAATGTTTTGGGGCATAGAAAAAAATTCTCACCCTCTCTTAGAAGTGGTGACATCATCAACTCACAGTATTCAAAGTTCACACCATAACACAGTGGAGACCTTTGGCCTAAATGAAGAACTGAATTTGTTGTGTTTCCTCTGACTTGTTCTACCTGACAGACTTTTGTAATTTTGGTACTCTTTGCTGTTTTAAGGTCTGTGTTCTTTTGTTTCTGACATAGTTAGACCTTTGATATAATTGAATTAGTGAATTTGTCATGTTTCCTCTAATTTATCACACTTGACGGATGTTTGTACTTGTACTCGTGTTTACATCATTTTCTGAAAGCTCAAAGTTCACCAGTCATGTACACAACTCGTGAACTTGGATCTTTCAGAAAATTACCACTACAGACTCTACTGTGAATTCCACAAGAGGGTCAATGTCAGTTATTTTCTCGATTAGTTGTTTGGTCAATAAAATGTTGAAAAATGTTGAAAAATGCAGTGTTTCTCAAAGCAAAGATGACATCCTCAAATGTCTTGTTTGGTCCACAACACCAAGATATTCAGTTTACTGTCATAGAGGAGCAAAGAAACCAGAAAAATTTCACAGTTAACAAGCTGAAACCAGAAAATATTCACAGTTAACAAGCTGAAACCAGAATATATTCACAGTTAACAAGCTGAAACCAGAAAATATTCAGATTCATAGTAAACATCTGAAACCAGAAATTATTTACATTTAAGAAGCTGAATTCAGAGAATTTACTTTTTTTTTTCTTAAAAACTACTCAAAATTACTAGTCATTTATTAAAATAGTTGGCAATTAATTTAGTAATCGATTAATAATTGTTGCCGCTCTATTTACAATATTAAACATGTATTATTTGTTTGTTCATTCACTGTTGCGTAAAAAAAATACTCTAATGTAATCAAATTAACTGTCAATTAAATGACTGAAACTTTACAATGGTGTGCATGAATTCATTTCCTCAGTTTAGTCCGTGAGCCAGTAGGGTTGGTCGGTACCACCCGGGGGGAATAATTCTCATAGTGATTTTTAGCAAGGTATACATCTCTAGTGTTAGAAAAAATGTGATAGCCTTGAACTGGTGGTAGCTTTCTGTGTGCTATCACTTGATTTATAACCCCATAGGAAAACTAAAAAAAGAGCTAAAAAAAAGCCTGGCCGAATGGAGGTTAAGTCATATAAATCCATGTAAATTGACAATGCAAGTTCTGAGAGCTACCAAACTTGTCATTCCTGACGGCAGGATATCCCTCTACAAAACAGAAAAAAACAGAATGCAAATATCTCAATGCAAATAGGAGATACAGACTTATAAACACATACCTAAAATAGGCGGAAATGTAAAAGATGGGCATGTAGAATGCTCTCAATTACTTTGCAGTATCTCTGCCATGGATTGTCATAGCAACACATATGAGGGCTTGTTGGAAAGGTGTGGTTGTACTGAATCCAGCTATACTAAAACTGTAAAGATAGCTTGCATATTCCGGGAGTCAGTCCACTAAACATTTGAGGTGTCCCAAATGAAAGAAAACAAAACGGTAGCTTTTGACTTCAGTTGATTTGTTGAGATCCCTTATGGTATTATTTAACAATTATTGGCCTGTTGTTTATGTTGGAGAAGTCAACAAAAACCCTGAGGCACATGTAATCACATGGATTTTAATAATAAAATTGTGAATCCTAATGTATAGGGTGCTGTACGTTGTACAATCAGAGTCCAATGTGAAGCCCATCCGAGAGGGGTTTTGGGGTTGAAAGCACTGGGGGAGATCTGTCTGAGAGAACAGAGTGATCCAGGGTGACGTAGTGAGGGACTGGTGGTTCTGAAAAGGGGTTTGGGTCCGGGATGGTGGGACAGTGGAAGGAAGGAGTCCAGAGACAGTGAGGGTGGAGCATTGGAGGGTGAGGAGACAATGGAGTTTCAGTGGAGGAGGCCTGGAAGAAGTAGAGGAGACAGCTGGTTAGAGCAGAACAAAGTGGTAAGGAGGATTAACTCTAACTACAAGTGTACATGATTATATGAAACTATACTCAAAAGCTTGCAACTGACCAACAGTAGTAGGCTTTAGTCTGTGACCAGGGAGAGGGCGGTGAGTCAGGCTGAGCACTCCATGAGGGAATAAAAGTTGAGGTGACCGGAGGACAAGATAATCCTGAGGCAGAGACAGAGACAAGGTAAGGCAGGGCACACCAAACAAGCGAAGCAGGCAAACACTATTATTGTTACTGTACTGTTTACTTCTTTTACATTACCTAATAATCACAACAGTCATCCTCGTACAGTAACAATACAATTTTACAATTTTACAACATTACCTAAATTAACCATTTGTTTACAGTTTTACAGACTGAGTATAAACCATCTCAACTTCTTCACTCAGCTATCCTGTAACTGCATGACCACTGTTTCAGCTGGATTTTGTTTTTGCTTAAGTCCATCATGAATATCACTGCATTACATTTTTTTTATTCTTTTCTGTGTATCATCATCTCCTCTACTAGCTAAGATCACCTCTTTGACTGTATAATTGGCCCAGCTGAAACATGATAGAACAGTAAAAATCCAGAACATGAACACAACAGAACTTTGAACGTGACACTTTTCACTAATCCTACTCTCAGCTGGTGTGGTGTCTTATTTCTTCATATAGAGCGGTAGCAGTTAGCTCTAACAGAGACCTCATTTGTAGCCCTGTTTTTACCTGACACTTTAAGACAAAAATACAAACACGTACATTAAATGGGGGACAGTACTATTAAACTGATTAAGGTGATGCAATTCACGCAATTCGTATGGGCGGCCTCAACTTAGAAAGCTGCTGGATAGATCATGAAGAGAACAGCCTGGCATTAGCCCAAGTAGCAACGGTTAGCTAGTATTCGCTACTTACCTTCATAATTACAGAGATACGAGGACACATAAACCTTTCTAAAGTTTGCTCTGCGGTGTTGTACTGCACCTCCGGACTAATCTCCGTACGTCATTGACGGTAAATTTAGGTAATTCCAGCAAACAACGAGTGAACTGCAGCGATTCTGCCATCCTGCTGTTTTCTTCCGCTTTCAATCTCGCAGACCGGATGTGGATGGGCGGCCTGATGTCAAACCAAGGCTATTCAAGAGAAGGCTGAGACACGGGGTCAAACATGGGGGGATTGCACATGCGCAGTAAAATCTGGTCTGCACTTCCTCAAAGGCTCAGTAGATGGCGTGAGACCGGCGGAATAAAGGGGATGTGCATGCATGTCATTTTCACAGCTTATTACTGGACTGTCACTGATGGCCTGCCTTGTGGGTGAGAATGACAGAGATGCAATTCCGACAACTTCTAGCCTTGTTCAAGAGAAGGCTGAGACACGGGGTCAAACATGGGGGGATTGCACATGCGCAGTCTAACTTGAGCTGCGATGCTGGAGGGTGACAGCAGGGGCGCTAGATAAAAAGCGCAGGATCCGCTCAGGCGATCGAGGAGTGCGCTTGGTGCGGTCTGCTTGGACTTTTGGACGGCGGCTGCCTGAAGTTGTCGGAATTGTCAAGGGTCAAAATTATGACTTACTCAGTCAAAATAATGAGATACTACGTCAAAATTATGAGATACTAAGTCAAAATAATGAGATACTAAGTCAAAATAATGACTTGCTAAGTCAAAATAATGAGATACTAAGTCAAAATAATGAGATACCAAGTCCAATAATGAGGTGAATAGTACAGTTACAGCCTTCGACAATCCATACTCTTCATCTCTCAGTCACCATGGATAACATCATTGAGGGATACTAACTCAAAACAATGAGGTAATAACTCATGTACGTCGGATATGCCACACACTACACTTTGATGTGATGTATGGGGTATGTTTGGCTACTTAAGTAGTCTACAAATTACAAAATGTAGTAAAATAGTGTTGATTTTAAGTGTTCTGTTTGGCTAAGACATAAAGTTAATTATACAACAGTTAGTTTAAGTTGCACTTAAATAGGTCAATAATAAGCTCATCAGTGAATACGAGTGTTAGTGAATACGAGTGTTATTGAATCAAATTGTTCGCCACTTCGCTCCTCCACGAGTTATGAGTTATGTGAGTTACCTTATATTTCCAAATAGTCGCCCAGTGGCAAATAGCCGCCGGGGGTTTGACCCCATTTTGCGTATTAAACGCAGCTCCGATTAAATGCCCAGGCGATTATTTCCTCATTCACTGCCTCATGGCTGTCCCTACGCACGGGTCGGTAGTGAAGTGGTGCACATGACTCGTGCTACGGACGGACGGACAGACAGCCACGTTGTTTGAGGGTGAGCCTCAGTAAAAGGATTGCTGGTTGAGGTGGCAGATTATGGACTATGATTCCGGTTAGAGAATCAAGGCACTTGGAGAGAGAGATCTGATTTATCTTCTTTTCATGAGGTTGTTGGACTTTAACATTGGTGTACAACGTGTGTGTGTGTGTGTGTGTGTGTGTGTGGTCTGAAAATAAAAAAAGGCAATAAACTGTATTACAACAAATACTCTGCATATTATTCAGCAGTTACATCAAATAAACATTTCTAAATAAGCTGCTATATGAGCATAAGATTTTAAGGTTCACCAGTAATATCCCTAACTTATATGCAAACCGCTACTTAAGCATAATACAACAACAGAGATGCAATATTAGTGGTGGAATAAGCAGTACAATGTCCAACATAACATAAGCAGAAGCACAGCATGCTAAACAGCATGGGAGCCTTACATATTGAATGTTGACCACAGTAAATAATTCGACCTTTAAACTTCTATTAACAATAAGCATGGTCACAATCACACAAATAAACTGAGTTGCAATGTTGGCATTACAAACGAAATATCATTAAATCCTCACAAGCATCCAAATGTAACTGCAGTGCTAGCAAGAGGCAGCTAGCTAGTACTGAGACACAGGTTACTTAGCTAACTCAAACTCACACAACATATTACCATGTAAAACAACACAAACTGGAATAGTGATCAGATTATCCATAACTAAAAAGCAGAAAGCACTTACATTTCCTCAAGAACGCACACATCATTAGGGAAACACACATAAAGTCCATGCAGCTTCACACAGTCTGCTCACTGACTGGTCTGCTGCTTGTCAGTGTGGCTGGACGTGTTGACGTGTTCACTGCCAGCTCTCTTTGCGCCAGTAGATGGTGGTGTTGGACCTTGACCTGTAGGGCTTTCTCACACACGTACTATCTAAAACAGGTAATACATCTGGCTACATCTTTCCCACATCAAATATCCGTGATCGCCTACACCCGCGTGCGTAAAAGCGCACACAATTCCGTGTCTTCTCACCGCGGATGCTGTGATTTGATGGCCCGGTACTCATTGTAGCCCACTCTAATAAGACCCAATAATAATAATAAGAAGAAGAAGAAGAAGAAGAAGAAGTTACTGTGGACCTATATGCCATGCCTTTTAACAAAATTACCAGAAGAGTTCGCTGAAAAACAGGTAATGTCAGCCTGAAGTACTCACGTGCGTCCCCGGTGAAAATCGCTGAAATGCATAGGGAATACAGCTTCTACAGGCTCGCCATAGCTTACTGTCAGGACTCAGGGACCAGAATTAGGGATGGCGGACCATCGGGATGGCGATATTTTGGTGTGGCGGCCTGTAACTGTTGGTTAAATGGCCCATTCGGTTGGTATTCGGATAACTGGGGCTTTACTGGTATAATGCAATAGCACCACCCAGCGGTGAAACCCGTGTACACGTGTACACGAAAAAAATGACCCACTCTAAATGTTTAGAGATTTTTGTACACGAACTCACCCCTACATTATTCAGTATGTTTGCACTAAAAACATACTGGACAGGAACTGTAACCAAATAACGGCCTGGTGCAGGTCGGTGCAAAAAAAAAAAAAAAAGCCTTGAGCAAATAGCCGCCTGGTTCTTTTAAACGCCTGGGGTCAAAATCGATTTTGTAAAATAAATGCCCGGGCTACTATTTGGAAAAATACGGTATCTATGTGTTGTAAAAGCATTTTGCTCTGCTGCTGTAGACAGCCTGTCTAAATGATGTCTTGAAGCCTGTCTGATTGTATGTGGGGTTTTTTTCTTCATGTCGGCATGTTAAGCTTGTATTTTCGGTCTCTGGAGACACTCCAATAAATTCGCCTATACAGTATTGTACCAAATTGGCCTTTGTTTTACTGTGTTTCATACACCGGACCCCTTGGTTATCTTCTAGAAATGAGCTTGTAATTAATTTATTTTCTTTATTTTCTGTGAAGTTAAACACATGACTAATGATAATTAAACGTCCGCTCGCTGTCCGTGGTGCTGAAATATGCGCCGAAATAGGTCCGATGTTTTCACTGCTCTCACCAAGTCGTGCATTACATGCAGACATGAGGTATTATGAATGTGAGAAACAGCTTCATGTCCTTTGAAACAGTTTTCAATAGCATAGTATGTACTTCTGACAGGTCAAAGACCAAAGTGAAGTTTTATATAAGTTCATATTTTTGAAACTCCATCATCAGTAGCTCTGTGACGTCATGTCATATTGCCATACCTTAGCTTTTGCTGAAACGACGCCCCTGCCTGGAGGTCTGCACAGAAGACTCCTGGCTCTCCTGACGACCACTCATAATTTAATTCAAATGTGATTTTGGGGAAAATATCCATCTTCTTGGTTTAACGCTAGTGTCAGTTTGTGTCAATGTAGCGAGTGTGACAGTTGGTTAATAAACGGTTGTATTTATATTTATAACACCTGCGAGCAGAGTGATTTTACTGTTACAAGTCCCAGTGATGTTATACTCTGTATCAGCGCTCATGGAATGCTTCTCGTCCAATCAAATTACTCGGTCAGAACTAACTGTTGTATAATTAACTTTATGTCTTAGCCAAACAGAACACTTAAAATCAACACTATTTTACTACATTTTGTAATTTGTAGACTACTTAAGTAGCCAAACATACCCCATACGTCACATCAAAGTGTAGTGTGTGGCATATCCGATGTACATGAGTTATTACCTCATTACTAGCGTTACAGTTGGGAAAATATGATCAAATTTGCCGATATTTTACTTGTATATAAGAGTCTTCATGGCCTGGCACCCCCTCCACTCAATGAATTCATTAAACAAATTCAAAACTCATCTACCAGATCTACCTCCAGGGGGGATTGTAAAATACCATACAGGAACAGTGCCTTTGGGCAGTCAGCCTTTTCCTATCGAGCAGCACACACCTGGAACACAGTACCCATAGAACTCAGGAATATCACATCTCTTAACTCATTCTCCAAATCAATAAAACAGTGGTTACTGGACAATCAAACCTGCTATCATGATCTGAATTAGTGGCTATGTCCTCATTTTTCATAATATATTTTAGGATTTAGGTGCTCTGTATAGTACGTTCTCTCACTGTCTTACTAATTGTGCTCATGTGCTGTGGCTTTTGTTTATGTGATTTGCTTTGTGCATTTGTGTGTCTCTTTTTGGCTGTGTGTTTTGGTCTGTGTTATGTTTTACGTTCTACTTTTGTATAGTAAGTTTTTAATGTTTTTGTTATATGGTTAGGTTACTTTACTAATAGGCTTTAAATCTTGCTGTTTCTGCTATGTGCTTTGTTATGTGCTTTTGTCTGTGGTTATGTAGCCTACTTGCTCTGAGCTTACGTGCTTTACCTGCCTTTCTATGGACATGCCATCAATTCGCTTTTATCTGTGCTTATGTGCTTTTGTACTTCTGAACGTTATTTTAATGCCTGTTCATATATATATATGTATATACCATCAACCTGCCAGGGACTGCAGGTGAAAATTAGCCTGTATGGCTAAATCTGGCACATTTACGTGACTTAAGTGATCATGTTAATTAATGTGCACTGTCCCTTCTTAAATAAAATAAAATAAACATAAACATTGTTTTGAGTTAGTATCCCTCAATGATGTTATCCATCGTGACTGAGAGATGAAGAGTATGGATTGTGGAAGGCTGTAACTGTACTCATTCACCTCATTATTGGACTTGGTATCTTGTTATTTTGACTTAGCAAGTCATTATTTTGACTTAGTATCTCATTATTTTGACTTAGCAAGTCATTATTCTGACTTAGTATCTCATTATTTTGACTTAGTATCTCATTACTTTGACTAATATCACAAATCACAATTTGCCTCACAGGGCTTTACAGCATACGATATCCCTCTGTCCTTATGACCCTCGCAGCGGATAAGGAAAAACTCCCCAAAAAAAACCCTTTATTTTTGACTTAGTATCTCATAATTTTGACTTAGTACCTCATTATTTTGACTCAGTATCTCATAATTTTGACTTAGTACCTCATTATTTTGACTCAGTATCTCATTATTTTGACTTAGTATCTCATTACTTTGACTAATATCACAAATCACAATTTGCCTCACAGGGCTTTACAGCATACGATATCCCTCTGTCCTTATGACCCTCGCAGCGGATAAGGAAAAACTCCCCAAAAAAACCCCTTTATTTTTGACTTCCTATCTCATTATTTTGACTTAGTAAGTCATTATTTTGACTTAGTATCTCATTATTTTGACTTATTAGATCTTATTTTTTTTCCATCAAGTGGCAGAAATGGGCTTCCATAGTAATTTGTGTCTGTTTGTGTGTAATTAATTTAAGTCTTACCTTTTGTTTTCTTTTCATATTGCGTATTTTCTATTGTTTTGCGTATCTGTAACTGTGTTTGTGAGTGAGAGTTTTAAAAGAATATTTTGTCTGCACATGATTTAAAATAGTAAAATAGCCCTCCATTAGTACGTTAGTCATTTTTCTTTTGATTACTGAAATGTTAAACCACTAATTTTGATTACTGAAATGTTAAACCACTAATCCTTAGCCGTATTTTAAGTGTAACCCTTCACCATAACCAGTGTTGGGTAAGGGTTACTTTAAAAGTAATCAAAGTACTTTACTGCATTACTTTTTAAAAAAAAAGTAACCAGTTACTTTACTGCGTTACTCCCTGAGCAAAGTAACTCAATTACTTTAAAAGTACTTNCAGTGTTGGGTAAGGGTTACTTTAAAAGTAATCAAAGTACTTTACTGCATTACTTTTTAAAAAAAAGTAACCAGTTACTTTACTGCGTTACTCCCTGAGCAAAGTAACTCAGTTACTTTAAAAGTACTTCCAACGTTACTCCCTGAGAAAATTAACTCAAGCACTTTTAAAGTACTTTTGAGTATTCTACATTTCCTATTGGGCAATGGACCACAGGGCGCTAAGCCAACTTTCTTTTTGTCTCCAAAATTAAAGTTATGGACCACTCGTCCTTCACCGAGATCCAGTTCTCCCATCACAGCCGTCACTTTGACCAGTAGAAACAAAGAACAATCTGCTGCCATAGACAACTGTATGCCAACAACGCCCCAGCATTTTTAATATTTCCTCTAGGGATGTTACCACACAGAGTAACTGTGCGTTCACACCGGGCGCGAGTGAAGCGAATTACTAGCGAGTAACACGCCGCTCGTAACACGTGAGTTTAGACGCCGGACCATATTGTTAATTTGCGTTTATCGCGTCAGTCGCGCGAGTAGCAAGCCCGCCCATTTTCACTAGATAACAACATCTTGCCCGCCATTCTCTCCTCAACCTTGGCTGAGATAACCACCATCGCTGCGTTGTACCTGCTCTGGAAGTCCCAGATGCGTCGGAGGGCCAAACGCCGCCAGTTTGAGGACCTGTTGGCGAGGGTTGGCGCCAGGATCTCCCGGCAGGACACCAACTACAGACGCTCCATTTCAGCTGCGGAGCGCCTGTCCATCTGTCTCCGGTAAGTAGCAGTTTACTGTTGTGTCAAAATCAGTAAATATTCACTGTATCTAACAAGTCACACGTCGGCTTATCTGACAATATAGTGGTATGAACCCACATTTTGCTGTGATTCAATTTCAACAAATGGATCAAAAGTATAATAATGTAATAACGGCATAATATAATGATAATCTTTCTTTGTATAGCACCTGTCATACACGAAATGCAGCTCAAAGTGCTTTACAACAAAGAAATTACATGCACTGTGTGCTTCACTTTAAAAATAGACATAAAATGAACAAAAAAACATGTTAAAAACGTAATGTTACATAAAATTACACACACACACACACACACACACACACACACACAGTATATAAGATAACAGCATGTAAAAGGCTGAAAAAAATTCTTCATACTTTTTCAGTTTGGAAAAAAGGCGAGGGGAAACAAAAAAGATTTCTTCATTATATGTCAATAATTTACTTACGACTGATGAGAAATCCATTTCTGTTTTTATCTCCAATTTCTATCAAAAACTATATACTTCTGCCTTTGACCCTCAGGTTTGTAGCGCTTTCTTTGATAAGGTTTATACATTTATTCCTAAGATATCTCAGGAAAGCCTTGAATTATGTGAAAGTCCTTTAACCATCGAGGAACTTGATGCAGTTATCAAAAAAAAACCATCCACCAAAAGCCCTGGTTCTGATGGGCTGCCTCTTGAATTTTATAGGACCTTCTGGGAGGATATTAAAGTTATGATTCTGGCTGTTTTTCGGGAGTGTATAGAGAGTGGAGAGCTAAGTGAATCAATGAAACAAGGCCTCATTACGCTTATCCCTAAGACTAACAAAGACACTTTATATTTAGATAATTGGCGCCCAATCTCTTTGTTAAACTCGGATTATAAACTGTTCGCTTCACTCTATGCCAAAAGACTAAAACCCTGTTTGGATGAAATTATCTCTCCTTCTCAGTCTGGGTTTATGAAGGACAGACACATTAGCAATAACATCCGTTTAATCCTAGACATACTAGATTATTCTGATTTTATTAGCAATGAAGCAATTATACTTTTCTTAGATTTTTACAAAGCTTTCGATACCGTGGAACACCCATTCATGAATGATGCTTTACTCCATTTTGGCTTTGGGAGAAATTTCAGAAAAATAGTTCACACTCTATATAACAACATTAACAGTAGTGTCTCTTTACCTCATGGGACTTCACCACGTTTTGATATTAAACGAGGCATTAGACAGGGGTGCCCAATATCCCCATTTCTTTTCTTAATCGCTGCTGAAGTTCTCAATTTATACACTGTACACTGCACTGATATTGAAGGCATAAAAATAGGTGAGAATAATTTAATTATTAGTCAGTTAGCTGATGACACTTGTCTCTTTTTAAAAAATGATATTCAAGTCCCAGTCATATTAGAGGCGTTAAAGAATTTCTCTAAAGCCTCAGGTCTTACAATTAATCAGAGTAAATGCGAAATTTTAGCAGTACATGATACTGATAAGACATCAATAAGTGGTATAGAGGTTAAAAAATCAGTTAAATATCTTGGTATCTCAATAACTAAATCATCCCCTGATAGAATTTCCAACAATTTTTTACCCAAAATAGAAAAAGCAAAAAAAATCTTTAACTCCTGGTTGCAAAGAGACCTCACTATTCAAGGTCGTGTACTATTGTCAAAGGCTGAAGGTATCTCAAGATTAGTATACCCTGCCATCTCTCTTTATGTTGACCCAAAGACATGTGCAGCAATCGATTCTCTCCTCTTCAAGTTCATATGGAAAAACAAAACAGAGTATATTAAAAGAAAAACATGCATCAGGAGCTACTCTGATGGGGATTGAATGCAATAGATTTCCATACTATTAATAGGATTTTTAAGATTAATTGGATTAAGCAGTGTTTGGCTAAGAACAACTGTCACTGGTTCTACATTCCTAATTTGTTGTTTAATATGTGTGGCGGTCTGAGTTTTCTACTCTCTTGTAATTATAAATATGATAAACTGCCCCTGAAGCTCTTTAACTTTCACAAACAAGCTCTTGAAGCTTGGTTGATTGCCTTCAAACATAATTTCTCTCCACATTCATGTATACTTTGGAACAATCAGCAACATAAGGAACATAATCTTTGTATTAGATGTACTTAGCGATAGAGGTAACCCCTACACATATGAAGACTTTGTTCAGAACAAAGGTATTAATATCTCTCGAAAAGATTATAACAATGTTATTAAAAGTATATCTCCTAAGTTACTGTTCCTTATCAAAAATGCAGTAATATATGGTTCTTTGAATTCAGAAATCCCCAAGCATTTAATTGGTGGAAAAGATATTTCAGGTGGTATGTGTAGCAATCTGCATATCAGAAAGATACTTACTTCATTTCAGAGTTGCTTTCCCAGATCTATTCTATTATGGAAAATAACTTTTCCTGATATCTCAGCAGAAAAGGTTTGGACAGACCATCATAAGTTCCTTTTACCAAACAAAATAAAAGAAGTCCATCTGAAGATCTTACATAGGTATTATCCTTGTAATGAACTATTGCATAAATTTAAAGCAGATGTCTCTCCACTTTGCTCTTTCTGTAAAGCTGAAAGCGAATAGATTTCTCATCTATTCTACACTTGTTCCTTTTCTCGAGAATTTTGGACTGATGCTGCTCTACTGATTTTCTCAGCGTTTAATACAATGACACCAATATCAGAAGAAATGGTCTTGTTTCTGAGCTGTAATACAGACGTACAACCTATTAACTGTGCTCTCAAAGCCATCTGTCTTACTGGCAAGTTTCATATTCATAAATCTAGAATCACTCAGACTAAACCTAACATAAATTTATTTCGTGTCGAATTACAATATCTCTTTGCTTCTGTCTCCAAAATAACTAAAAACAAGAAAGCTTTTAAGACCTCTCAAATAATTGGTAAAATCCTATGTATTGAATGATCTAAATGTGTGATATGTAACAAAACTGAT
>NC_065507.1:43706857-43730445 GCF_006386435.1 Epinephelus moara | reverse complement strand
CCTGTCCATCTGTCTCCGGTTAGTTGCTTATAATTTCTTTATGAAAATGAACGCTGATTGGATGTCGCGGCACAGCGTCACGCGATGTCGCTTGAAAAGTTCAAATTTTTCAACTTCAAGCGACACACGCGATGAGGCGATGGACGCGTCATCGCTTCATCGCATCGCTCTTATGCTGTGTTCCCACCAAACGCAAATTCACAAATTTGCGCGTCAAGATTACATACAAAGTCAATGCAAAGATGCAATTAGACGCGTAATCGCACCGGGCGGCGCGATGGACGCGTCTAGCGCAACGCGATGAACGCGATAGAGGCGTCTAGCGCGGTGCGCTAGACGCGAAATTCGCGTCCAACGCCTCATCGCTGGAGTTGAAAATATTGAACTTTTGAGGCGAATTCGCTTGATGCTGTGCCGCGAAAGCCAATCAGCGTTGAGATTCTCCCGACGTAATAAACTGCTACTCACCGGAGACAGATGGACAGACGCTCCGCAGCTGAAATGGAGCGCCTGTAGTTGGTGTCCTGCCGGGAGATCCTGGCGCCAACCCTCGCCAACAGGTCCTCAAACTGTGCCCCAGTCAGCCTGAAGTACCGCTGAAAGCGGCTATCATCCAGACGGAGTTCCTGGAAGAGGTGGTGAAACTCGCCGAGCTGGATGCGCTTCTGCAGGATAGGGTGAACCCAAAAACGACGGCGTTTGGCCTTTGGCATTTGGGACTTCCAGAGCAGGTACAAAGCAGCGATGGTGATCTCAGCCATGGTCGTCAGTGGCTACCCGGAGCTATATGATACTACGTGTCTACTCTACAGAGACCGCAACAAAAAGGAGCAGGCTTGGGTGAAAGACGCCAAGGAGACTGGTCTACTTGGTAAGTTCTGTAAATATGTGTCTTTAATTAGTTTGCAGAATGGTTGTACTATGAACGTTAGCACTAGCTTAGCTCCAGTTAGCACAGCCAGCTTCCCCGCGAATTAACAAAATGGTCAGGTGTCGAAACTCGGGCGTTATGCTGTGTTCCCACCAAACGCGATTTAATCGCTCGTAACGCTCGTAACGCGCCGCCCATAACGCCCGAGTTTGGACGCCTGACCATTTTGTTAATTTGCGTTATCGCGTCATTCGCGCGAGTAGCGGGGAGGCTGGCTGTGCTAACTGGAGCTAAGCTAGTGCTAACGTTCATAGTACAACCATTCTGCAAACTAATTAAAGACACATATTTACAGAACTTACCAAGTAGACCAGTCTCCTCGGCGTCTTTCACCCAAGCCTGCTCGTTTTTGTTGCGGTCTCTGTAGAGTAGACACGTAGTATCATATAGCTCCGGGTAGCCACTGACGACCATGGCTGACATAACCACCATCGCTGCTTTGTACCTGCTCTGGAAGTCCCAGATGCGTCGAGGGCCAAACGCCGTCGTTTTTGGGTTCACCCTATCCTGCAGAAGCGCATCCAGCTCGGTGAGTTTCACCACCTCCTCCAGGAACTCCGTCTGGATGATAGCCGCTTTCAGCGGTACTTCAGGCTGACTGGGGCCCAGTTTGAGGACCTGTTGGCGAGGGTTGGCGCCAGGATCTCCCGGCAGGACACCAACTACAGGCGCTCCATTTCAGCTGCGGAGCGTCTGTCCATCTGTCTCCGGTGAGTAGCAGTTTATTGCTGTGTGACGTCACGCCAGTGACGTCGGGAAAATCTCAACGTTGATTGGCTTTCGCGGCACAGCATCACGCGAATTCGCCTCAAAAGTTCAATATTTTCAACTCCAGCGATGAGGCGTTGGACGCGAATTTCGCGTCCATCGCGTCGCGCTAGACGTGTCCATCGCGCCGCCCGGCGCGATTTCGCATCTAATCGCGTCTTTGCATTGACTTTGTATGTAATCTTGACGCGCAAATTTGCGAATTCGCATTTGGTGGGAACACAGCATTACACTGTGTTCACACCGGGCGCGAGTAAAATATTCGCCTCGCTCTACTCGTGCGAGTTTGACCGCTGGAATATTTGTTTTTACTCGCGACATTCACGCGAGTCATTCGCGCGAGTAACAGTGTGTTCACACCGCTAGTAAATCAGACAAGTATGCCAGCCGGAAAGCAAGCTACATCGGTTGTGCTAACTGGGGCTAATGCTAGTGCTAACTTTGTTGATAGAAACGTACAGCCGATAGTTGGAATCAATTTTCAAAACTTACCAGGCAGGCCGACCTCCTCACTCACTTTCCTCCACGCCAGGTCTTTCTTGGTCTGAAGCTTATAATTTGGGGACGTAACGTCATAAAGCTCAGGGTGGCCACAAACAGCTATTATTAGCTTGTCCTCTATTTTCGGAACAACGCGGGGCAGTTGTTGACCATTGAGGTCCATCCAGATATGGCAGAGAGTGTGTGTGAAGGCTACCTGCGTTCTCCATAACCCAGACACCTGCAGTGAGGGCGAGCATCCCAGTCGCCGTCGGTGAAGTGGAGCCTGCATTGAATATTAGCACCAAAATAAATATCCATCTGTCTCCGGTGAGTTTTTTGCGTGTGAAAATCAATAAATATTCACTGTATCCGGCAAGTCACATGTCGCCTGAATGAATGTTGTTTACTACAACGGCAGCAGCACGTCAGTGATGTCGGTGATGACAGGAAAATCTCAACGCTGATAGGCCGCCCCGACACAGCATCAAGCAAATATTTCGCTTGAGTTCAATATTTTGAACTTGCGCGAAGAGGCGAGTGACGCGAATTTGGCTGTTTGCTCCATTCGCGTCGCGCCATTCGCGTCATTCGCGCCGCCGGCACAAATTCGCGTCTATTNGTGTTTGCTCCATTCGCGTCGCGCCATTCGCGTCGCACCATTCGCGTCATTCGCGCCGCCGGCACAAATTCGCGTCTATTCCCGTCTTTACATTTACTTTGTATGTAATCTTATTACGCGAAAAAATCGCGTTTGGTGGGAACACAGCATTATCTCCTGAAACGCGTCGCCCAAAGCGACATCGCGTGTCATCGCGTTTTTTACATTGATTTTGAATGGAAACTTGTGGCGTTCATCGCGTCCATCGCGTTTGGTGTGAACGCACAGTATTGCGTCCATCGCGTCGCGCTAGACGCATCCATCGCGCCGCTCGGCGCGAATTCGCGTCTAATCGCGTCTTTGCATTGACTTTGTATGTAATCTTGATGCGCGAATTTGCGAATTCGCGCTCGGTGTGAACGCCCCTTAAAAGGGGGAAATGATGGTGTGAAACAGCAGAGGCACTTTGTCAACCCACTGAGTTAACGTTACTGTCATTAGTATCAAGCTAGCAAACAATGGTACATCCTTACGGTCGGACATAAAATAGCCTAATAACATTAACAAATAGCGGCGGGGCTTTTACTCACCACAACTGCAGAGGCTCCCAGCTTCATTTGAAACAAACTATATAGACGGTCCGTTATTTATTAATCCCTCTGTGTGTTGATATGTTTAGTTTTTATCCGCTCCGTTGTCTTTGTAAAGTTCACATATCGCACCGTCATTTCAAACTCAACACTTGTTTCAAATTAAAAGCCCCTTATAACCTCAGCTGAGAGAATCCCTCCATTTTCTAAATAGGCTTTTATTCTGAAGCATTTGTCAGAACTTCCTGTGGAAGATACAGTAGCTTGATAGTTTACTTATGGCGCTTCAAATGTAGCTCCTGCCATCTGCTGACGCTTTTAGGTGACTACAACAACATGTCGGCTGGCACATGAACAGACACAATGACTTAGACAACGGTAGCATTTCTTCTCCACGTAGCGAGCCACAAGCTCCGTGACTTCTTTCGGACTGATATCTCCGTTATTAGAACCAAACAGCTGAGGGACCAGCGTTCTAAAAGTAACGGAAGTAACTGATGTTTTGTTTGAAAATGTACTTAAGTATTTGATTATTTAAACAGCAAACTAACTTGTTAGGTTACTCGTTACTGCAAAAAGTAAACAAAGTACTCTAACACGGTACTTTGTAACGCGTTATACCCAACTCTGACCATAACATACCACTAGTGTTTTTATCAGTAAAAACAGAACATTTTTTCACATATAAAAAGCACAAATATGTTGAAATCTAGGCATATTCTGCCATCATAACTTGGCGCTCAGAATTCACCAGATTGATGCCTTGAAATCAAATAGATACAAAATTTTCACCCGGGGGAGCGTGCCCCCGGACCCCCCTACAGGGTTGGATGTAGTCTCCAAAAGTCCTGAGGGAAACACTGATATATATATATATATATATATATATATATGTACATATATCTTATTGTTCAGACTTAGATATTTGACCCTACTTGTATGTGCCCCTGTATCAAAAGGACTGGCTCTAGTTTGGCCCCCCCATTGAAACTGGCCTAGAACCGCCACTGACTATAGACCACTTTCTAATCTTCCCTTTCTTTCAAAGATCCTTGAGAAAGTAGTCGCAGACCAGCTGTGTGACTTTCTCCGCGATAATAATTTATTTGAGGAATTTCAGTCAGGATTTAGAGTGCATCATAGGACTGAGACAGCACTAGTTAAAATTACAAATGATCTTCTGATTGCTTCAGACAAAGGACTCGTCTGATCTTGGTGCGGCATTTGACACAATTGACCATCAAATTCTGCTACAGAGACTGGAACATTTAATTGGCCTAAAAGGTTCTGCACTAAGCTGGTTTAAATCTTATTTATCTGATCGTTTACATTTCGTTCATGTTCATGATGAATCATCTCTACATACTAAAGTTTGTTTTGGAGTTCCACAAGGTTCTGTGCCCAGACCAATTCAGTTTACTTTATATATGTTTCTCTTAGGTAACATCATTAGAAATCACTCTGTGAATTTCCATTGCTATGCGAATGATACACAATTGTATTTATCGATAAAGCCAGAAGAAACAGATCAATTAACTAAACTTCAAAAATGCCTTACAGACATAAAAACCTGGATGAGCTCCAATTTCCTTATGTTAAATTTAGACAAAACTGAAGTTATTGTTCTTGGCCCCAAACACATCTTTATCTGATGAGATAGTTTCTCTGGATGGCATTGCTCTGGCCTCTAGCACTACCGTAAGAAACTTCAGAGTAATATTTGACCAAGATTTGTCTTTTAACTCCCATTTTAAACAAACCTCACCGACTGCGTTTTTTTCATCGGCGTAATATTGCAAAAATTAGGCCTATCCTGTCCCAAAAAGATGCAGCAAAATTGGTTATCAGGTAGCTCTAATAAGTCTTTAAAAACTCTCCAGCTTAGTTATTCAGAACGCAGCGGCATGTGTGCTGACAGGAACTAAGAAACAAGATCACATTTCTCCTGTTTTGTGCTTTTCTGCACTGGCTCCCTGTAAAATCCAGAATTGAATTTAAAATCCTACTCCAAACTTACAAAGCTTTAAATGGTCAGGCTCCGTCATATCTTAGAAAGCTCATAGTGCCATATTATCTCACTAGAACACTGCGCTCTGAGAATGCAGGGTTACTCGTGGTCCCTAAAGTCTCCAAAAGTAGATCAGGAGCCAGAGCCTTCAGCTATCAGGCTCCTCTCCTGTGGAATCATCTTCCTGTTGCGGTCCGGGAGGCAGACACCACAAAACTCCACATTTAAGACTAGACCTAAGACTTTCCTCTTTGATAAAGCTTATAGTTCAGGCTGGCTCAGGCTCGCCTTGGACCAGCCCTTAGTTAGACTGAGCACCTTCTCTCCTTCTCTCTCTCTCTCTCTCTCTCTCTCTCCCCTTTGCTAACACCAGTAGCAGCTGCTGGTCTTTCAAACAGGGGAAGCTCACTTTAAGTTTACATCATAAAGTTTGTCATATTGTAGCGAGGCAGTAACTTATGAAAGGAACATTTAATTAAAGCCGTTTTTCAACCACACTCATGCCAGAGAACCACAGCAAAACACACCTCAAAGATTTCTTGGATGGGTTTAAACACCTGAACTGTACTATACAAATGTTGAAAATGAGCTATATCACTTATGGAAATAAGGAACTCTGGACGGCACTCTGTCAGAAGACTCCACTCGCAAATATCCGCATGGGACTGAGCCCAATATACGAAGCGCTGTCAATCACAAAGGGGTTCAGCCTTTTAAACAATTCCTCCAATCATCATGCATACACCGAGCGTCCTCTCCCGCCTACCGCTCCATTAGGTCCCAGGGAAGCTGAGCCTCCCTGTAAGTGACGATTTTGTTGCATTTATCCAATGACCGTCTTGCTTTGCTGCATGAAAAAAACCTGCTCAGCGCTGTCTCATAGGAATGCTTGGAGCCTCCGCGTCCACCATGCTGACACGAGAATGTATGACAGGTAGGTCGCATTTGAAAACTGGTGATAAACAGCTGACGTTTGAACATCATAGTCATGATGTTAAAAGCATCCTAGTGCACGTTTAATGCAATGTAAATTCTTATTTTAATGTAAATTCAATAGTGCATATTTTACCATTGTTTCTATGAAATTTTAGGGGAAGTTCAGCCTCCCTTGTTGTCTGTAGCAATCGCCCTTGGCTAACATTCATATACTGTTACTGCATGTCACTAACTCGGCTTCCTCTCCGGAGCCTTTCTGCTCCACTGTCTGGCAGGTTACCTCGTATCGCAGCTGTGCCTGGATCATGTGACGTGGTTGTGCTGCTGCCATGGTCCTGCCTGATGCCTCCTACTGCTGCTGTTGTCATTAGTCATACTTCTACTGACATTATACACATATGATTATTGTCACATACGTATACTATCATATATTAATATATACCTACAACATATTGTACCACAATAGCGGTAATTATTATTGTAAAATTATTTATTTTATTATATCTCTCTTTATGTATCATTTTGTCATACGGATTACTGTTAATTTATCATGTTGATCTGTTCTGTATGACATCTATTGCACGTCCGTCCTGGAAGAGGGATCTCTCCTCAGTTGTTCCTGAGGTTTCTACCGGGTTCCTTATCCGCTGTTAGGGTCCAAAGGACAGAGGGATGTCTTATGCTGTAAAGCCCTCTGAGGCGAATTGTTATTTGTGATATTGGGCTTTATAAATAAAATTGATTGATTGATTGATTTTTACATCTGTGGTTTTTAGTCGCACTCTGCATGCTTCAATTTGCTCTCTTATTACTTATGCCAGACTCAGCCATTCTGGTTTACTGGATGGGTGGAGAGTCTTAAGTAATGGCTTGATAGTGGGGTTGTCATTGGGTATAGGAGCCATTTCATAGTTTAATTGTTTATGTGTATGTGTTTAGTTTTTTTTTTTACCACTAGAGAAGGGAGGTCTCACTCTGATGCTATTTTTAGTTAATCACACAGGTAATTGGCAGCTGCACATTCACAGGTGTTAAAAGGGTTTGTTGATTATCAGCAGTCAGAGCAGAGCGGTGGTGCACTCTAAAAAATGATTCATGGGGTTAGTAAGTAAAGCTTAAAATCAAGAGCCTTTTCTGCATTAAAAATTAAGTTTGTTACTTATACACATTATAATCAGTTTATAACTTATTTTATTAAGTTGATCAAAATGAAAATAAAGAAAACAGTCTTAACTCAGAACTATATCGATTTTGAACAGACATTTCTGCCTTATCTTAACATAGAAGTGTTTTCAGTAAGTACAACTTAAAAATCTCCTAAACATCCTTTAAAAGCTGAGTACTACAAGGCTGACTTGCCCGGAGACGTTTTGCTGCCAGACCACCAGCAACAAGACACGGAGGGAAACAGAGAGGAGAAGGAGAAAGAGACACGCGATTTTGCAGCAACTTTTCTTAACTTTAAGGCGTGGTGAGTACAATTGTTGCCTAGTTTTATTCACAACAGTTAATAACTCCATCAGCACACAGTGCAAGAAATCGTTTTTACACAACACTAAAGGCTTTTCCTCAGCTAGCAGTAACATTAGTAATGTTTAAACTAGGAGACTTTTAGCTAATTGTTGTAGTAATTCGGCTTCAACATTAGTCTTTCTTAAGTTTTGTTTTATGGTGGAAGCCAAATGGCAGCATTAGTAGCATTAGATTTAACCCTGCAAAGGTAAAATAACACACGTTTGGCTTCTTCCTAATTTAAAATTGTTGCAGTGTTGATGTCGATTTGACCAGCAAAAGCTGCATGACTGGGGCGTTTTATATCCGTGACCGTGACTAAACATGTAACAAATGTAGGTTACTGAACATACATTCGGTTTGACATTGATGCATTTTGATGTTTAAGTTCTAGAGTTATTTATATGTGAAGTTAAAGTTTGTTAATTGAGCCATAGCTGAAGAACAGTCTGTCAAAGCTAGTTGTTGGCATTACAGAGAGGGTGTATTAGCACATAAAATATAATTTTGTTATTTTGGGTGTTGGTAACTGCAGATATATTAGCACAGTTGTATCATTTTAGAGAAAATAATTAATACATTTGGCATCATGAAGCAACAGGCAATCAGTACAATAAGTCTTTAGTCACCAAAACTTCTGTTTACATTTCTGTTGATGTTTTTCTCCTGAGTTTCACATTTTTGGTAACACAATTTGCGAGATATTTGGAAAGATAACTTGGTCAGCTGCACATAAAGACAACTATATTGATAAAATCTATACATAGTTTTAATTTTTAATTTCATGAGGATGTTCTATCAGATAATGATAAGACTGTATAGTTAAGGTTTGAACACTGATTGCAGTGTAGTTCGCCCATATCTTTGTAGTAGTTTGCAAGCATTCTTTTTCTTCTTGTTTTTCATGCTGAATATTCAGAAACAGTAAAATAAAATTTACTGTAATGCTGATGTGCCACAAGTTGTAGACACTACATCCTTCTGAATCACCCAAGTTCAAGTAATTTAAACAGGTCCTTTGTTAGTATTTAAAATGAATTGGATCTGTAAAATTTGCAAATTTGAAACGCCAAGAAAAACTGATCTCTTAAAGCATTACAGACTTAGACATGGCCATGGTGGAGAATTGCTCCCTTGTCTTTATTGGGAATGCTACTGCTCATTTAAAACATGGGGCAGCCTGCGAACCCATCTGTCAAGAAGTCACTCGACCCGTGAGACAGTGACACTGTCCACTGTCCTGTCATTTAAATGTCCATGTTGCTCTTTAAACACTATCTCCACAGAAAGAGAATACTTTGAGCACATTGGCCATCATTTAAAGAAACAGGAAACGGTGTCTTGTGTTTTTGAAAACTGTCCTTTCAAAACAAACATTCATGGAACTTTTGCCTCTCATAGGAGCCGGAAACACACTCCTCACACTCTTGATGACTTCAAGCCTGAGCTTTTGCAGAGGTATGTCAATCCTCTAAATGCAGGGGACGATCCTGTGGTTGAGGACGATACTGAAGGTGCAGTGAGTGAAGATCCTGACGATAATGAAGTGAGAGAATTGCCTAATTTAATAGAAGAGCATGTAGCCCACCTGCTGCTTAAGTTGGAAAGCATATTCAATGTACCACAACGATGTATTGATGAGTTAGTTGAAGAACTACACTTTATTTCCTCATCAGCTTCAGGTCCTATTTTAAAAGAGATTTTACAGTCAAGCTTAAAGAAGCATGATTGTGAGGTTGATGATTTGATCATCTCAGAGATGGTGACAGACCTATGTGAGTGCAACCCAATTACATTAACTCTAGGGCGTAATGGTTCTCTTTCCACCTCCTACAAAAGAAGAGAGTATTTCAAGAAGCATTTTTCCGTGGTGGAACCCATAGAGTATATGCTCAGTGCCAGGGATCGGAGAAGTTTCCAATATGTACCTATTTTGAAGTCCTTGCATGAGGTTTTGAAGAAAAAAGAGATCCAAGATTTGCTCACACACAGTTGTGAAGCAGACAGCAGTTCTGAACATCAATACAAGTCATTTCAGGATGGCACACATTTTAAAAACAATACATTGCTGTCAGAAAATAATCCAGCTATTTCTCTCATTCTGTATGTGGATGATTTTGAAGTGTGTAATCCACTTGGCACTTCAAGAAAAAAGCACAAAATTACTGCTGTGTATTGGGTTTTAGCAAATGTGCCACCACTGCTCAGATCATCACTGACATCGATATACCTTGCAATACTCTGCAAGGCTGATGATATCAAAAAGTTTGGCTATAGTGCTGTGTTAGAGCCACTGCTAAAAGATCTTGCCAGCCTTGAAGAAGAAGGACTTTACATTCCTTCATTAGGCATTCGAGTCAAAGGTACTGTGTATTGTGTTGTTGCAGATAACCTTGGCGCCCACTCCATTGGAGGATTTGTGGAGAGCTTCTCAAGTACACGCATCTGCAGGTTCTGTCTTGGAGAAAGATCCCAGTTCCAAGTAAGTGAAGTTAGAACTGGAGCATTTTATCCTAGGACAATACAAGAGCACAGGGCTCATGTTCAGACTGCACAGGGACATGAAAGTGGGTCTCATTGTTGTTGAGTAAAGAGACAATGCCCACTGACTGAAAAACTAAAACATTTTGATGTTTTATCTGGCTACCCACCTGATTTGCTCCACGACCTCTTTGAAGGCATTGTACCTTTTGAGTTAGCACTGTGCCTAAATGCCTTTATCAAAAAGAAATATTTCACACTTGATGAACTAAATAAATTAATCAAAGAATTCCCATACAGATGGGCAGATAAATCTGACGCACCACAAGCAGTTCCATTGACTTTTGCTACGAGAAAAACTGTTGGTGGGAATGCCCATGAAAATTGGGCTTTGCTTCGCCTCCTTCCCCTGATAGTTGGAGAAAGAATACCAGAGAGTGAACCAATGTGGCTGGTCCTTCTGAACCTTAAGGACATAGTTGAACTTGTCCTTTCTCCTGTCCATACAGACTTAACTATTTGTTTCCTTGAAAGCAAGATTTCTGAGCATCGACACAGATTCCTGGAGACTTTCCCTCAGGAAAGACTTATTCCGAAGCATCATTTTCTGGAGCACTACCCACAGCTAATAAAGGCTTTTGGTCCACTTGTATCTCTGTGGACTATGCGCTTTGAAGCTAAACACAGCTTTTTTAAGCGTGTGGTCAGGCATACCCACGGCTTCCGAAACATTCTGTTGTCTCTTGCAGTGAAGCATCAGTTAATGGTTGCACACCATCTCCATGGCGGTGCAATTGTTCCACTGGCTCTCCAGGCAACAAAACTGTCAATGGTGGATTTGACTGTGCTAAGGGAAGACATAAAAAAAGCACTGCAAATCAAATTTCCCGGCGAGTCGTTTGTCCAGATGGCAACCACAGTGTATTGCAGTGGAACTAGTTACTCCGCTGGAATGATCTTGGCACATGGTTCAACCGGTTGTCTTCCAGATTTTGTGGAGTTGATTCAGATAGCTGTTGTAAATGGGAAGGTTGGCTTCATTGTGAAATGTTTAAATGCATGGTATATTGAACATCTTAGAAGCTATGAGCTTGAAAACACAAGAAGTGTTAAGGTGATTGAGCCAAGTCAGTTGTCTGACATCCTCCCAATGGCAGCATACGCTGTTGCAGGCAAGCGTATGGTAACCCAGAGGCGCTACATTTGTGTAGATATGTAGTGGTAATTAGCGCCTTCTCATTTGTTATAAAATAAAATGCATAATAAAAAATGGTATCACCCCCTTTAGATATGAGGTTACGGTTTCATGTAGAAAAAGGAGGCTTTTTACATTAATGTACCTCACACTTGAGTTCAAATAATCATTTTAATTTGCTGCTGGAAGGCATTTATCTATCATCAGACATTGGACAATAATAGTGTCTGGCTTAGCCAAAAAAAAAACCTGGAATGCCTTTTAATCCCAGATCATGCCATTTCTCACTGCAAGAGGAGATGTCTCCACCAGTATGCACATGCAAAAAAGTAAATCTGAGTAAAGGGTTGTAAATATGACTGGCATGTAACTGACAATGTCATTGTTGGAGCATTTATGTGAAATCACAACATTTCTTTAAACTTTTCTGATATTTGCAGTTTTGCTTTTAGTACATTAGGCTTCAATGGAAAACATTAAAAAGATGAAAAAAGAAAATATGTTTCAAACTTTCAGTCATACTAAAAGAGGATATATAAATGGACACTCAGTTTTTCAGTTTTCCAGATTTGACAAAAAGAAGAAATAAAATGCCACAATGTAATGTGAAACCTAATAATTACAGACATAATCACCAGCATAGTTCCTCTCTCCATGCAAGTTAATATCGCAAAGTTATAGTTAAAATTATCAGTGCCAATATTCTCTGATACTTAATGTTTAGAGAATGAAACTGGATGTGTTCTATAAATCAAACTGAAGTGATGTGGTTCTCTTACAGATGCTGCAATGTCTCATCAAGCCAAACTTAGGATCATTCTTCAGGACCATGACATTCGCAAACTTGACTTACCTCATGGCCTCCCTGGGACTGTGGGTGAACTTGAGTCCCTTGTTAGAGAGACATTTGGGCTTCAAGGGAACTTCACTTTGCATTACAAGGATGCTGATTTTGGAGACGAATATTTCAGTCTTACCTCAACAAGTGACATCAAGGACAAGGACACAATAAAAGTGGTTGACATTGTTGAACCTCACACATTTACTCTGACCTTAACTGATGTGGACAATACCTTTTGAAAGTGAATCAGAAACCTCCATCCATACCTCAGCAACCTCAGTCAGTTCTTCAGTGACTTCCGTCCATCCTCCCAAAAGCAGTTGCTCTTCCGGATCCCAGGATACACTGATGCTTTCATCACCTGAACATGGGATTCAGCGATCACAGCGTTGGCCAACTGAATTTCCTGTACCTCGCTTTGCCTATGACACAGAGCTTATGCTTGCCTCAGGAAATGAAGCTTTCAAGAAGGATGGAATTCCACTCAGCTTTACCTCAATCCTACCAGACATCCTTGAGAGACTGGCTGAAAGCATCTTTCAGTATGTTGCCTACCCAACAAGTGCACAGTTTTCGGATGTTGCTGAGGCGCTGATTCAGAAGCATCCTTGCCTCAAAGAACCGGGATCATATAATGGATGCTATGGATGGCAACAGAGACTAAAATACAAAATGGGCAACTATAGAAACAAGTTGAGAGGGCTTGGATGCCCTGAACTTGATGTCAACTCTCTCAGAAAGAAGCGACCACATGAGAAAGCACCTGCAAAGAATGTCAAAAAGCCAAAAAAGTCAGAAGTGAACTATCCGCTCACCCACAAGGAGAAACAGAAGAAAGTTTGGAGTCTGAAAGAGTGGAGCTCCTTAATGAAGTGAGGAAAAGGGACAACTGTCAGATCATCAGTGCAAAAATGGCAAAGACATTCTCAATTCGCAGGCAGGAAGTAGTCAATCAAGTACCATCAGTCAGTGACCTGAAAGAAAGATGGCCTGCTCTTTTTGACGTAGCCCAGGTAAATATTTTTGCATAAGATAATTTGCAGTATGTGTTATTTTGGAATAGACTGTACACAATAACATGTTGTGCCTATTTGTGCCTTTGTTTTTTATACAGATAAGCCAAGAATTCAGAAGGATCACCACTGTTAGTCTAGAGACTACATTCATGGCAAAGCTGGACCAGTTCTCCCCGAAAATAATGTCCTTGCTGTCCTCAAGGGGAGGGGCTGCAAAAATGAATATCCAGCGCATACAGAACATGCTGCTTGAGGTATGAATAAATTAAATATAGTTAATTTCATATAGGACAATCTACTTTTTTTCCCAATAGATGATGTTAGGTTTTTGATCATGATTTACCCCTGTTTCACACTGGTGGCATGAGCAGTGCATGTGTGTTGCGGAACGTGTTGGTTTTCAATTAGGCGTCCATGTTAACAGGTTAGAGCTTTAAGACCGGCTGCATGAGTGGCGCTGCTTTTCTTGAGCTCAGGAGTCTCGCCTATTTTCTCCACGAGCAGCTGGAGGCTGCTCACGGCAAATATATCAATGAAAAGTCTGAAACACACAAGTGTGAGAGACACAGCAGTCACACCACGCTGCCATCATGCGCTGCTCATGCCTCAGGTGTGAAACGGGCGTTATACATCTCGGGCTATTGGTAGTGCTGTGCTGTTCAGTGTAACTGGACAGTGAATAACGGACCTACATTTTACAGGTGGCCAGAAATGCAATTTAAAATCAACTATAATATTGTCCATTATCTCTAGGATGTATTAAAAGGCAGCTGTTTACAACCCTAATTCTTATAAGGGAATAATATGTCAGATTATTGTTTAGGGCTTAGTCTAAGACAAAAATATCAATAGGAACTATAAATACTAAATAAGAAAACACATTACAGGTAAGATGGAACATGATAGGCAGAGTAATTGTAGGATTTTGCATTTTTTCTTTTTATTTACTTTTATTTTTATTTTTTATCTGCATTTTTATGATGCATATTTGAAATTGAAAATTCTAACACTACTTAAGCGAGTTATATTAGCTTTCTTTAAAATGATCAATTCATTATTTTGATTATCACTGTAAAATCTATAATTGGTACAGTTTTTGGATGTAATTATCAAAAACCCATCCTCCTGGAAGAGCAGTTCAACATTCTTTTTCTTATTCACAGGACGATTCTGTGGAGAGAAGGCGAGAGGTCGCTATCCGTGGCTTAGTCGTGTATCTGAGGGAAAAGGAGGAGGACCTCTTCAAAGAGCAGGTAAATCAGACACCACCTTTGTATTACTTTCATATTTAAATATGATTACTTAAAACATTAATATTGATTCTGATCTACCAGGATGATGGCGGGGATGTTACTAATGAAGTGATGAAGATTGTCACAACGAGAGGTGCCATAACGTCTGTTCCAGCCAGCGCAAGGATCATACTTGAGGGAACAGAAGTCCTAGCAGACCTGGATGTACCCAGAGCCTGTGCCATGCTAATGGGGCTGATATACGCACTCAACCTCAGCTACCCAAAAGAACTGAAAAACACTTTTGAAGTGTTTCAAAATATATTCCTCCGGCTGGATGATCTGAAAGCCAGTCCGAAGGTAATGTCTCTAAAAAGTAAACTGCTGTACTAAAAAATGTGAAGAGTTTGGCTATCCAAATGGATAAGAAATGTTACACTGTTGTCATCCTGTTGTTTACAATGTTTTGTTGTGTAACATACTGTAGAGCAGGTGTACTGTTGACAGTTCATTGAGTACACTTGTTAAAGTACACTTGAGTGCACTTTAGCACAGTCAGTCTGACCAGCGTGGCTGTCAAAATGTTCAGTCTTTTTGAGACAGTTATACAGGGGTGTTTAGCGTTATGTATGTTATGGAGGCTACAGGCACAATGTATGCCATTCAAATGTTGTCAGTCAAATGAGACATTGACTGATGTTCTAATAAACAGTGATCGTAAAACTGGAATGTCTATGTGTAATTTATTCTGACTTAAGATAAATAAGTTACTACTACTCAAATAAATTAAGGTAACAATTTGCATGGACATTTCTGAGTAGAATGATAGTAACTTAGTAAGTTAGAATAACTTAAATGGAGTACTTTGTACACAATTTAAATTAAGTTGGTTTAACTTAATTAAACATGTAGATGACAAAGAAAATCAAGTTGTTTGTACTAAAGTAATTGAGTTTGCCTTACTAGAGATGTCTTGTGGCATTTACTGAATAATGGCTAAGTTGAAAGAACTTAAAAAGATCCATGCAAATTGTTACCTCAATTTTTTTAAGTTGAGCCAGCATATCATTTTTTAGAGTGTGGAAGCACACGGTTCTTACCGTATGCCAGCATTTTTGTTTCAACCAGGCAACATAATTTGGTATGTAACCCCTTTCTTTTGGATTTATATTTTTTTGCAATAAATGGGAACGTCACCCAAAGGAGAAATTTCTCCTGGACAGTTTAATTTAATGGACTGGAGTACGTGCTAAGAACATTCCTGAGCCACCGCAGGTGACTAATTAAATTTTTGGTTTACGATAGTCACCACACAAAGTAAGAACCGTTCCTGACCGAGGAATGAACGGCACGGAAGGAGGCTGCTGGTCGGATTGGCTTCGCAAATTGGAAAACACACCGCGATCACCTCCTCTCTTCATCAAACAGCTCTGCAACAAATAAGGTAAAGAGACACAGCAGATCTGTTTCATCGCTGCCTGTTGAAGAGGAAATAAACTTCATAAAATTTGAGTCTGTTTGAATGAGTTAAGGAAAATGGAATCATTGTTGCTGGGATGGATTAAGTGGAAATGAATTGGAAAGTGGATGAATTTTGCCGCTTGTGAATGAATGAGATTTCTCTGACGTCACGCAATTGACAATTGAAAAATGAATGATAAAGCTGAGGCTGAAGACATAACTCATGTTGAGAGCACTGCAAAAAGTGATGTGGAAAAAAGAGAAAGAAAATTGACTGCAAAAGGTGTCATGCTGCTGCTTGAAAATCTGCAAAAAAATCGGAAGTTAAATTTAAATAAAGCTTCTAAAATCAAGCAACAGATTCGCAATCTGCTACCTCTCAAAATAACAAGGGGTATTGTTTGCAGTGTTGAAGAACTTTTAAGTGAGTTTAAAGGGCTGTATGATGATGCTGCTGACACCCACAGGACATTGTTGGAAATTCCACTGCCTGAAGAAGAACATGAAAGGCAGCAAACTTGGTATGAACAAAAAAGTAAAGCCAATGATGATTTCTTGCATGATGTAAATAAATGGTTGGTGGATGCAAAACAATGTGACATGGAGAATGAAAACAAGGATGAAATACAACCCCATGACAGTATTTCAAATATATCTTCACATGGAAAATCTCAGCCCTCATCACATACAAAGGTCTCTTCAACAAGATCTTCCACAAGTTCTGCATGTGTAAAGGCAATGGCTGAAAGAGCAGCATTAATGCAACACATGGCTGCTTTGGAAAAGAAACATGCATTGGAAGCTGAAGAGGAGAAATTGAAAAGACAAAGAGAACAACTGGAAATGGAAACTGAACTGGCTGCTGCTACAGCTAAAATAGCCATACTGGACAACAATGAAGTGAGAAGTGTCCATGCTCAATCTGATGGAATGGATTCATATTATAATAAAGCCATGAAATCACAATCAATTAAGGAAGATTTACCTGAGTCAAAGCCACCATCACAACAGCCATATTTACACCCACTTGGTGCACGTCCCAAGGAAAGGAAACATGCACAAATACAAATGACAAACTTCACTCCACTGCAGCAAGCACAATCTTCTCAAACACCAATGAGAGGCGATGTAACCTCCATTAACTCACAACAGGACCAAAGAACAAGCAATGTTTGTGCAACTCAGACCGCAAATGAAAATGGAGTTCATAATATTGGAAACATCATTCAGCAACAAACAGACATTACTGCGCAATTACTTCAACAACAGCATGCAGCATCTCTTCCACCAAGAGAAATACCAATATTTGATGGTAACCCTCTACAGTATGGATCGTTTATCATGGCATTTGAACAAGGGATTGAAAGTAAAGTCTCAAATAGCCAAGATTGCTTGTACTATCTAGAGCAATACACCAGGGGGCAGCCAAGAGAACTGATCAGAAGCTGCTATCATATGCCAGGTAATCAAGGCTACACCAGAGCCAAATACTTAATAAAGGAGTACTTTGGTAATGAAATGAAGATTGGAGCTGCATATATGGAAAAAGCTTTAAGTTGGTCAACAATAAAGGCAGAGGATGTTGGCTCCCTTCAAAATTTTATGCTGTTCTTGAGAGGATGCTGTAATATGATGGAAAGCTTGCAGTATATGGAGGTAATGAATGTACCATCAAACCTTAAACTTCTTGTGATGAAACTTCCATACAAGTTAAGGGAAAGATGGAGAACAGCTGCTTGTGACTTACAGGACAGACGTGGATGTAGGGCATTGTTCCCTGATTTTGTCAACTTTTTGGAGCGACAAGTCAAGGTTCTCTCTGATCCTATCTTTGGAAACATCCAGGACATGCAGACTGCTAGCACTAAAGGAAAGGTTTTCTCAAAATCTGTGCCCAGAAACAAAAATCTTGCAACTGTGGCCGCAGTCAGCACCTCAGCAGATATCAAATCTACAGAATCACTGATCTACCATGATTCCACTTTATCAAGAAGCAAGACTGTATCATGTTGCATATGCAAAGGGGATCACAAAATGGAAAACTGTGAACAACTTAAGAACACGACTCATCGTGAGAGACTTGATCTGTTAAAGCAGAGAGGTATTTGCTTTGGCTGTCTAAACCCTGGTCATGGAAGCAAGAACTGCAAAGGCCGTGTAACGTGCAATATATGCAACTCAAAGCATCCAACCATACTTCATATCACAGCCAAGCTCAAATCATCTGAAGAACAGCCAACAAAATATGCTGTTGTCCCTCAGCAGACCTGTGCTCGCACTGGGGCCGGTAAGCAAGAATGTGTACTCTCAATTGTGCCAGTGCAAATAAAGGCTAAGAATGGAAATACGATTTTGACAACTTATGCTTTCTTGGATCCAGGAAGCTCAGCCACCTTTTGTACAGAGCACCTGATGAGACAGCTACACGTGGACAGCAACAAAACACACATTTTCTTGCAAACAATGGGACAAGCAACTACTGTAAATACTCATGTTTTGACCGGACTGGAAGTATCTGGTTATGATGACAACAAGTTTATGGACTTACCTGAGGTTTACACTCAGCAAACCATGCCAGTTACCAGAGACAACATTGTCACCCCAGAAGATCTCAGAAAATGGCCTTATCTACAAAGGATCAGAGTTCCCAAGCTTGATGCAGAAGTGGATTTGTTGATTGGCACAAATGCCCCAAAGCTTTTAGAACCTTGGGAAATTATCAACAGCCGTGACGATGGACCCTATGCTGTTCGCACCCAATTGGGATGGGTGGTGAGTGGTCCACTAAGAGGAGGAAGTGACACAGGAAAGAATGCTGCCCTGCTGTTACTGCCAATAGGATTTCCATTGAGAAAGTGGAACAGCTGTTGATTACACAGTACAACCAGGACTTTAATGAAAGGTCATGTGAAGAAACTGTAATGTCAAGAGAAGATATGAGGTTTCTCAAAATCATGGAAGAAACAACTCATCTGGAAAACAACCACTACAGTATTGACTTACCCTTTAAGGTTGACAATCGCTGTATTGCTGAACAGCATGTCATGAGCTTGAAAAGAAAGTTTCAGAAGAACAAGGAATATCATCAGGAGTATACACAGTTCCTTTCTGATGTCAGCAAAAGCGGCTATACAGAACAGGTGCCTCAACAACAACTGAATGGCACAGAAGGCAAAGTCTGGTACATTCCACACCATGGGGTGTATCATCCTAAAAAGAAGACACTACAAGTTGTATTTGATTGTGGAGCAAGTTACAGAGGCACCTCCCTGAACAGTCAACTGCTACAGGGTCCAGCTCTCACAAATTCCCTCTTTGGTGTTCTCATGGGATTTAGACAGGAACCAGTTGCCTTAATGTCTGACATCAAAGCCATGTTCCATCAAGTGAAAGTGTCACCACCACATACTGATTTTCTTCGTTTTCTGTGGTGGCCTAATGGAGATGTGACACAACCGCTGGTGGACTTCAGGATGAAAGTTCATATCTTTGGAGCAACATCATCACCAAGTTGTGCCAGTTACGCTTTAAAAAGAGTTGCTGATGACAACAGGGCTCATTACAGTGACACAGTGCTACAGACCATCAAACAGAACTTTTATGTGGATGACTGTTTAAAGTCTGTGTCCTCAGAACAAGAAGCTTTGCAGGTAGTAAATGACCTCACTGCAGCATGTGCAAAGGGAGGATTTCAGCTCTCAAAGTGGATGAGCAATAGCCGTGCAGTCCTAGCAAGCATCCCTGAGGAAGACCGTTCCAAAGCATCCAAAGAGCTCAATTTGGATAAAGACAACTTACCTATGGAGAGAGCTCTTGGCTTGCACTGGTGTGTGGAATCGGATACCTTCATGTTCAAGATTACACTGGAAAATCGTCCATACACACGCCGTGGAATCTTGTCAGTGGTTAACTCCATCTATGACCCTCTTGGATTCTTATCCCCATTCACACTGCCTCCCAAGCTGATGCTACAAGAAATGTGCAAAAGAAAACTTGGTTGGGATGACAAGATAACGCCAAACCTTTCACAGGAATGGTCACAGTGGCTGACAAACTTGCACAAACTGTCACTGCTAAAGGTGGATCGATGCATCAAACCAAAGGGCTTTGGACAAGTACACCATGCACAACTGCATCATTTCTCAGATGCTAGTGAACACGGATATGGCACAGTTTCGTATCTGAGATTGGAAAACGGCTCTAAGGAAGTAAGCATTGCCTTCATGATCGGAAAGTCCAGAGTTGCTCCAGTGAAGCAAACAACAATACCCAGACTTGAACTTACAGCTGCTGTACTGGCTGTCCGAGTGGACAAGATGATAAAGAGAGAGCTTCAGCTGGAATTGGACCAGTCAGTTTTACTGGACAGACAGCACAACTGTACTGAATTACATTGCAAGTGAAACCAAGAGATTCCACACTTTTGTAGCGAACAGAGTGGCTGTTATACGTGAAGTGACAGAGGTGGCCCAGTGGAGGCACATAGGAACCAAACATAATCCTGCAGATGAGGCATCACGAGGGTTATCAGCAGACAACTTTACAAAATGTGAGCGATGGCTCAAAGGACCAAAGTTTCTGCTGAATGATGCAAAGGACTGGCCAAAGCCAGAAGCTGACAAGTTTACAACAACTCTGGATGATCCTGAGGTCAAACAAGACATCATGGTCAACGCTTGTGTTGTTGAGGATACCTCCAATGCTACAAACAAGCTTCTCAGCTATTTCTCTGATTGGAACAAACTGAAAACTTCAGTCGCCTGGTTTTTGAAGTTCAAAGACATGCTTCAACAGCTAAGAAAACAAGGTAAATCAACTCAAGAAAGGTCATGTGACATGAAAAGGATGCTGCAGAACCACAAATCAAAGGTAAATGTTCAGCCACTGACCCGAGATGATTTACACAAAGCAGAAATGGCCATTATTCACTACTGTCAGTAACAAAGATTTCAAAGGGAAATCTCTGTCTTGGAAAAGGGAGCAGCATCTGTGCAGCAAACCAGTGACATCTACAGGTTGGATCCTGTACTTCAAGATGGGCTGTTAAGAGTGGGAGGACGCTTAAGAAGGGCATCCATGCCTGAAAATGTAAAACATCCCATTATTCTGTCAAAGGATCAACACATATCTAAACTTATCCTACAACACATTCACAGGCAAGTGGGGCATGCTGGACGCAATCACATGCTATCTGTTCTAAGAAAAACTTAATGGATTACCAGTGCAAACTCAGCCTGCAGAAAAATCATTGCTGACTGTGTCATTTGCCGGCGCCTTCAGGGGAAGATTGGAGAACAAAAAATGTCTGATTTGCCAGTTGAAAGAATCCTACCAGACTTGCCACCATTTACAAATGTGGGAGTGGATTACTTCGGGCCAATTGAAGTTAAAAGAGGCCGCAGCCTAATTAAAAGATATGGAGTGATTTTCACATGCATGACAAGTCGAGCAGTGCATCTTGAGATGGCCTATTCACTCAATACTGATTCATGCATAAATGCCATTCACCGGTTTATGTGTCGACGTGGACAAATCTCCAACCTCAGATCGGACAATGGAACCAATTTTGTTGGAGCTGAGAGGGACGTAAGAGAAGCTCTACAAAACCTGGATCAGAACAAAATACAAAGTGCTTTGACACAGAAAGGAATTGATTGGACATTCAACCCCCCTGCTGGATCTCATCATGGAGGAACATGGGAGCGGATCATTCGCCTCATAAGGAAAGTGTTGTACTCCATCCTCAGACAGCAGACCTCAGATGATGAGAGTTTTTGTACCATTCTCTGTGAAGTTGAAGCAATCCTTAACAGCCGTCCCATCACAAACCTTTCTGATGACCCTAATGACTTGGAAGCACTGACACCAAATCACATTCTGCTACTGAAATCCACTTCTTCCTCCTGGACTTTTTGAGGAACATGATCTGTACATGAAGCGGAGATGGAAACAGGTCCAGTATCTTTCAGATCTATTCTGGAAACGGTGGGTGAGGGAATATCTTCCACTGCTTCAAGAGAGACAAAAATGGACAAAGTCACAAAGGAACTTCTCTGTTAATGACATTGTTATTATTCTGGACCCATCTGCTCCACGTAGTTCATGGCTGGTGGGCAAAGTGACCAAAACCTTTCCAGATAGAGTCCGATCAGTTCAACTCAAAACCAAGACTGGATTTCTGGAAAGACCTGTCACGAAGCTCTGCATGCTAATGGAAGCATGTAGTTAAGGACTGAAAAGAATAAGGTCCCAGCGTTGGCCAACGAAGAAAGAAGATTTTGCACACATACACCCTTTTTGGCTCCTTTTGATAGTTTATGTTATTAGTATGTAATTGTAAGTGCACACCAATACAATTATGGGGCCGGTGTGTAGGAGCCATTTCATAGTTTAATTGTTTATGTGTATGTGTTTAGTTTGGGTTTTTTTTACCACTAGAGGAGGGAGGTCTCACTCTGATGCTATTTTTAGTTAATCACACAGGTAATTGGCAGCTGCACATTCACAGGTGTTAAAAGGGTTTGTTGATTATCAGCAGTCAGAGCAGAGCGGTGGTGGAAGCACACGGTTCTTACCATATGCCAGCATTTTTGTTTCAACCCAGCAACATAGTTTGGTATGTAACCCCTTTCTTTTGGATTTATATTTTTTGCAATAAATGGGAACGTCACCCAAAGGAGAAACTTCTTCTGGACAGTTTAATTTAATGGACTGGAGTACGTGTTAAGAACATTCCTGAGCCACCGCAGGTGACTAATTAAATTTTTGGTTTACGATAGTCACCACATTGGGTTCACAGTCATCAATCAGGTCCAACCCTATTGTGTCCATTTCTATTTCCACTTTGTCCTCCACCTGGACAGGGAGCTGCCCCGTCATCACACTCATTGCTTTTTTTTAATCATAAGTTGGATCTATCAATGTGCTGTTTTTGTTATAGATTATGTGACCCCCCACTTCCCACTAGTTGGTGGCATTTGATTTTAGCTTTGTTGGTGGTGGAACATAATTTGATGACATTAGTTTTTGGAGACCATAATTCATTTCTACATTGTATTGGTCGGTCTGTATCTTACTATATAATGACGGAAACTGTCTCTGTTCCACGTTTTTCTCCTGACTGACTTGGTCAATCCACGTGAAATTTGGTACAGTGGTAGAGGGTCATGGGAGGATGCGAATGAAGCAATATTACATCAATTGGCCAAAGGAGGGTGCTATAGCAACCGATTGAAATGGCAAACTTTGAATGGGCATATCTCATGTCCCGTATGTCGTAGAGACATGAAACTTTGCACAGAGATGCCTCTCCTCATCATAATATAGATTTTCCGCCATTTTGAATTTTTTGAAAAACACTTAAAATTGATCTCTTCCTAGGAAGTTTGACCAATCTGCATGAAACTTGGTGAACATAATCTAGGGACCAATATCTAAAGTTCCCCCTTGGCAAGTTGGAAAAGTTACTAAAACTGAGCTTCTATAAGGCAATGAATATTGTGGAGGGTGTGGCTCATCACATAAAGGTGTGTATAA
>NC_065507.1:43698104-43706747 GCF_006386435.1 Epinephelus moara | reverse complement strand
GAAACTGTCAGTGTGTCATTCTGTCAGTCAGTCATTCTGTCTGTCCCACGTTTTTCTACTCACTGACGTGGTCAATCTATGTGAAACTGCACATAGACATTGAGGATTGGCATAGGTAGAAGGTGTCGAAGCTACCAATGGGTATGGACTAGTCCTTCAAGATTATAGTTTTGCGGTCAACTACATTTTCCATTTCTTTGCCTCTTACACACAAATGGGAACACAGTGATTCTTAGATTTCTTATCACAGGAGGTAGTGAGACATTGTTGTCAGATAATGGTCTGGGTAACAACAAACTTGGTCGTTATTGCTCCATCCGCTATAGGCCCCAGCCATGTGCATGACACAGTGTGCGAAACATTGACCTATGTCTTGGCAACTCCCTATAACACTTCCTGATATTGGATTCACAGTAATCTTACTTGTTTAGCTAAAAACTACATCCATTGGTAAACTATTAGATTCTCACTGGGATGTTCTTAGTTTACTAAATGCTTCCTGTTGGTCTTCCTTCCTTTCCCTCTCATTCCATTGATCACTGACTCTCTTCCGCCCATCTGGCTCTGTCACTGTTCTGTTTCCTCCACTGGACTGTTTCCTAACCCTAGCCACTTGGGCTTGTGGGCTACTCTAACTGCTTGTTGGGTTGATAGCTTGCCTGTTCTGACCCTCCTCTGTGTCTGTGATCTCACTGTATCCTAGGCTTCCCAGACTGGCCTGTTCACTAATCTCCTGCTTGCTATTCTCTGGGCTGACAACCTCACTAACTTCTTGCTCCCTAACATCTGGCCTTGTAAGGAGAAATAAGTATCCTCATTTAAGCTTTTTCTTCAGACAGTATGCCAATACAATGGCGCAGCTGCTGGCAAATGCTCCCGGAGAAATTACTCTACAAACTGTTTGTGATGCCATCCAAGGACTTAAACTTCATATCACGGAGAAGATTGATCCCATACAAGCAAGTTTGACTACTCTTCAGACTTCTATGTGTCACAGTCCCTGTCTCTCATTCCCCTCCTGTCACTCTGCTGCAGTGATTTTCCACTCTCCCTCCCTCTGCTCCACTCTACCTGCCAGCCACGCCCACCTTATCAGCCCAACTCTGCTCACCTGCCTACACAGCTGCAGCTCATCATAATCAGCCCTGCATATAAGCCTCTCCAGCACTCTCACTCGTTGCCAGATTGTTCTTCAGCGTCATGCGAGACTTTCCAGCGTTCATCTCCTGTCTGATCTCCTGTTGCCGACTCTGCCTGTTCCCGACCTGCTCTCCTCGTCTGCCTCCCGGTAAACTCACCTGCCTTCTGTCCCTGACCTCGTGCTCTGCCTCAGTGTTTCTGGTATCTGACTGCTCGGCTGGTAACGACTCCTCCGCCTGGCCCCGTTTATCCTCCTGCCTGCTCCCCATCGGTGCCTCTGCCTTCGCGGACTGCTCATCTGGCTACGACCCCCCCGCCTGCCTCCGATCGCTCCTCTGCTCTCTCCCCGTCGGCACCTCCGCACGTGCAGCCGGCTCTTCGGGCCACGGAGCTTCCTCCTCATCGTCATCGGCTGAAGTAAGCTACTTCTCTTCCCCTCACACCAAAAGAGAACTGAACTGTTTGGAGCCGGGGGCTAAGGAGCTTCCCCTCGGTTCCACGGCGGACTCCGGCCGCGTCTCTTCCCCTCGTCTGAGCCCCAGAGACTGTGTGAGGGCTTTCAGCACGAAGAACGAACTTTATTCTGTGTTTATTCAGTCTGCTCCGTACCTTGTTTGCTGTGGTGAAAATAAAGGTCATTACCAACTGTTCCTGAGCGCCTGTGTACTGCATTTGGGTCCATACCACACCCTTCTCACTATGAACAATTTGAGTAGCCATGTTGACGAGCTGGAGAATCGAGTCGGCTCAAATGAAAACGATATTGAAAATCATAAGACCCGACTTGAGCAACTTGAGGAACAAATGCCTACCTGGTTGAGAAAGTTGAAGATCTTGAGAACCTAAGCCAATCTTCAAACCTCCGCTTCATTCATGTCCCTGAATCGGCAGAAGGCCGCGATGTCATTGCCTTTATGTCCAAGCTGATTCCCGAGCTCCTGGGGCGTGAAAACTTCCCGGAGCCACTGGTCATCGAAAGGGCCCACCGGAGTCCTACCACTCGGCGAGCTGATGCAGCCAAGCCTCGACCTATCCTCATTAAGCTTCTCAACTTTCAGGATAAAGTAAAGATCCTGCGTCTTGCTAGAAAGAAGAACGAGCTGCTCTACAATGGATCTCGTGTACACATCTACCCTGACTATAGTCCTGAACTGTTGAAGAAGCGTTGTGGATTCGACAGTGTCAAGAAAAGGCTCCATGAACTTAACTACAAGTTCTCCCTCTGTTACCCGTGCACACACACTGTTATGGTGGACGGTAGCTCTTTCGCACTCCCAAGGATGCAGAACGTGCCTTCATGCTCTCCGTGCCTCCTTCTCCATCTGTCTCCATCTGACAAGGTGGGATTTCTATCTGCTATTTATGTTCGAGTTATGGATGGACTTCAGTGTTTCTCCAGATACTACTACAACTACTCAGCTAAGTTGGATATCTGCCCTGCTTGTGTTGTTTACATTTTCACTGCCGTAAAGCAATGTACCAGTAGTTGCAAACATTGAGTGACGTAATGACGTTGATGATATCCATGGTAACGAGGCGCTTCTGGTATGGAAGCGCTGTTTGTAGCCTACTTTTGTTTTCTGCTGATTATTTAATTAATGATGACTAACCATGTAGGCTAAAGTGAACATGATTTGTTTGCCTGTGGATATCTTTTGGCATTTGTTTAGTTATTTGTCTGTTATTTCTTTCTTTCTTTTTTCTTTTTGTTTTCTTTTCCTTTCCTTTTTTTTTTTTTTTTTTGACAGACTCAGAGTCTGTTGGTGCTTTAATGACCCATCTAGGCCTATTTTGAGACAGGCTTGGTCTTCCGTTAAGCCTACTGAGTTGCAATCCATTTTCTATTTCTGTTTTTCTGTCTGTGTGATGTTTATGTTTTTGTTTTTCAACCTTAACTCATATATAGGATCAGCTATGTGTATCAGATTATGTTTGAGTAGTGATGGTGCTTATTCCTATGTGACTATGAATGGTTAGAGTCAAAGGATTAAAAATAATACATATGAACATTAGGAGCCTTGTATCAAAAATTGATTTATTTAGAGCATGGGTTACTTCTCATAAACCAGCCATTATCACCATTTCTGAAACTTGGTTAAGTAGTATAATATCAGACAACGAAATCAAACTCCCTAATTATGTTTTATATAGAGCTGATAGATTTAGCAGAGGTGGTGGTGTGGCCCTATATGTTGCATCAAACCTTGCATCTGAGCTAGTTGTACCTCGTGTAGAACTGAATCATTTTGAGTGTATTTTTGTTAAAGTTATTCTCCATGAAAACACATACATCACAATAGGAAATGTATATAGACCCCCTACAGCACCTGCTGAGTCATCTAACTGCTTGTCTGCAACTATTAGCTCAATAGACTGTAGTAATGAACTTATTATTCTGGGAGACTTCAACAAGAATTGGTTGGACGGGTCTTCTAGTGGGGATAAAATGTCTTTTTCAAATTTGAATTTGACCCAGTTAATTAAGGACCCCACTAGGATTACCCCTACGTCTCAGACATTACTTGATTGGATTCTTGTTTCACATAAAAATAGAATCTCAGATGTGGGTGTCCTATCAGAATGTCTTAGTGATCTCTCTATAGTCTACTGTATATGGAAGATCAAACTACCAAGATCCCCACCCAAATTAATTAGAATTAGGCAATGTAAGAAAATGGACCCTAATACTTTTATTTCTGATCTCCTTAATTTAAATTGGGAAAGATTCAGCTTGATTCCAGATGTCCAAAATGCATGGGATTTTTTTTCTTCTGAGTTTTTGAAGGTGGTAGATAAACACGCTCCTTGGAGAGAAGCAAAAGTCAAAGGTACTCATCTACCGTGGATCAATGCTGAAATCATATCTCTCTTTAGAGAAAGGGACAAAGCGTGGGCTAAATTTCATCAGACAAGGAGTCCTACTGATTGGGAAGTGTACAGAAAATTTAGGAACACTAGTAAAACTCAAGCAAGGAATGCAAAGTCTGACTATTATAGGGAATCCCTAAATAATAATTTCAAAAACCCCAAAAAATTCTGGAGTAAAATTAAGGACATTATGAACACATCAGACAATTCCTCAATTAATCAGCTCAGAGTTTCTGATGTGATACTTAATGATCCACTACCCATTGCTTCTGCATTTAATCAGCATTTCTTCTCTGTCTGCTCCTACTTAATCCCTAATACCCCACATTTAAATTCAATCCCTGTTCTGCCAGCTCATAGCTCTTTTCATTTTCAGACTATAACCCCCGCAGATGTTTCTAGTGTAATTGCTGAGTTGAAAGAGAGCACTGGTCCTGGGCTTGATGGAATTGAGACAAAATTTATTAAATTAGCATCTCACGTTATATGCTTTCCATTATCAGATTTATTCAGTCTTTCTTTGTGTACATATGAAATGCCTACCATTTGGAAATGTGCACGTATTACTCCTCTTCATAAGGGTGGTGATACACTTGATCCTAATAATTATAGACCTATTTCAATTTTATGTTCCATTGCAAAAGTCTTTGAAAAAATTATTTTTAACCAATTAAATCATTATTTGAACACTAATAATATTCTCTCTCAATATCAATTTGGCTTCAGATCCAACTACTCCACGACTACTGCTCTTTTAAAATTTACAAATGATGTGTTTTCGGCATCTGATCAGGGTTTTCTTACTGGATCAATTTTTGTTGATCTTACTAAAGCTTTTGATCTTGTTGACCATTACGTGTTGTTAGACAAGCTATATGCCATTGGTTTATCTAAACATGCTCTTTTGTGGTTCAATTGCTATCTACATAGTAGAAAACAATGTGTTTCTCTCAAAGGATGTAAATCTGATTTACTTATTCAGCCTAGAGGTGTTCCTCAAGAATCAACTTTGGGTCCACTTCTTTTTTCTATTTTCATTAATGACCTTCCTCTTATTTTTTCTGATTGTTCTGTCCAATTATATGCAGATGATACTATTATTTACACCTCAAAGCCCTCGTTTTTACTAATTCAAGAATCCTTACAACATGACTTTGATATTTTTCAGACTTGGCTTTCTGAAAACAAATCATTACTTAACCAAACTAAAACATGTGCAATGCTCTTTGGTTTGAGACAAAAACTTAAGTCTGATTCTTTGTTTCTAACTTATAATGATGGTAGAGTTCTCCAGAAAGTGGAAAAGTATAAATATTTGGGTGTTTGGATTGACTCAAGACTAACATTTAAACCACATATTGAATATGTTTTAAAGAAAGATAATTTTGGTGTAGGGGTTTTGTTTCGTTCTAGGCATTATTTTACATTTAATGTCAGAAAAAAACTCATACTGAAACTTATTCTGCCTATAATCGATTATGCTGATATTGTTTACTAGACTGCATCGAAAACTGATCTCCAGCCCCTCAATGTGGCATATAACAAATTATGTAGATTTATATTAGACTGTCCTTTTTTTTACTCACCATTGTATATTATATGACACACTTGGGTGGCTTTCTTTAGATAACAGATGGCAATATCACTGGTTTCAGTTCATTTTCAAATGCATTCACTTTAATTTCCCTCATTGTCTTAAACAATTTTTTGTTCCTTATCTTTCCAATTACACTTTAAGAAGTTCAGACCAGTCTTTTTTTACAGTCCCTTTTGTCACTAAAGAAATTGGCAAAAAAGCTTTCAAGTCGTTGGCCCCTTCCAACTGGAATACTCTACCTGTTTATATTCGTTTGTTGTCCTCGCTCCATTTATTTAAAAATACCTTGTTTACTTATTTAAAACCTGATTGTCAATGTTTCCATTCATAATTTAATGCACTGTCACTCCCAAATTCTCTTATTATTCTATTTTTTTCCTCTCTTATTTTTACTATGATTATGTCAAAATTATTTTTAGACTGATCTATTTTATCTTTCTCTTTCTTTTGTTATTTATTTTATGTTGAGATTAAGGTTGTTAATGGTTGTCTTTGTCAAGTTTTATTTTATTTTATTACTATTTTTTGTCTAGTGTTTTGGATTGACCTGTGGGACCCCCTCGCAAACGAGATGTTGCATCTCAAGGGGTTTATCCCGTTAATAAAGAAATTTCAAATAAAGGGTGATCCCTAGCATCTTCAATGCTGCTGTTACTAAATCGCGCCCGACTATCACACTCATGCAACACTATGTACTGCTGCCACCATGTATGGTGACCACCACACATTTTGCAATATTTTACAAATGTTTTGCAAATTCCCCCCTCACGCAGTGTAATTTAGCACAATGTGCTTTAGCACAATGCATGTTTATAATACGTGTTTATAAAAATAATAATAAAAATAATGGTGAGAATGGTAACACAAATTGTCCTTGATAACTCCTCCACAGTCCCTTTTGAGGATCATCGTGTGTGCTATGAAGTAACCCCTTTTCCTCCACATTGTCTATTCTTGGAGACTGGCCCTATCTTGTGCTTGAATAAGAGGATAAATTTATGAATGGTGTTACATTCTCTTTAGTACCATCATGGTACTTACTGCTGCTTGTCTTGCAGCTTCATCAGCCAGGTTGTTACATTTGGCTACGAGAGTATTTGACTTTGATAATGGCTAAGGCAGCAGGTAGATGCATGACTTCTAGCAACAAAGAAATGGCTTCTCCATGGGTGATGGGCATACCATCAGTTCTTTGTTTGTCCGGTTTGTGTCAAAACAAACCATGGGCTCATGAGCAGTGCATGTAGTTGGTGGGACATGTATATTGTCACTGGACACACAATTAATTTATTGTCCCTATGCAATTGTCTGCCTAGGTAATTAACCTAGTGTTGGCAGAATTGCACTCTTTACTCACTTTGTGTCCTCCTGTTACTAATGCTGTTAAAACTGCAATCTTTATCACACTGTTCTTTTGTGGGAGTACAGATTAGATCCACGTACTGCAAAACAGTACTGGGGACCCACAAATTTTGCAAGTCTTGGGCCAGCACCCTATTGAATATAGACGGATTTTGTACAAAGCCCCTGGAGGGATGTTGGTGAGAAGTGTGTGTGGGTAGGGGACTACCGGTGTCTCGCCTCTACTATAGCATTGATAGCCCTCAGATCATGCACCCATTGGTAATCACATGAGTGTGGCTCTTTGATTGGAAAGACTGGAGTGTTACAGGGGCTATTGGTTTTCATCAAGACCCCGGGTTCCACCAGGCCATCAATAGTGGGCTTAATTCCACCAATGGCATGCTGCTTGAGTGGATATTGTTTTTTGTAGGGCGGTTTGCGCCTTGTTTTATCTTTATGCGTACGGCTGTGCTGACTTGACAAACCCTACATTGGGTTTGTGTATTGACCATACTTCTTTTGGCACCAAGCTTAACAGGGCCTCTTGCCCTTACAATGATCTGCACAGCACATAATTTGTCCGACATTTATACAAAAAAAATCTCCGCCAGTATCCAGCGAGCTGGCTCCAGCACCTCAACACATGGCAAGGAGGTCAGTTGAGTGGTGCGCTCTGAGGCCTAACCACAGTCTATGGGCCTAGCTGACAGCATGTCAGTCAAAGTGACCACATCCTTAATTATGGAGAACTTTAAGACTTAATAACATTTAAACGGGATTGTACAGTTGTCATTAACAATGAAATAAGCCATAGAGATCAAAACCGTTTTTTGTACTGGGCTATAAAATGTTTATTTCTGCTGTAAAGTTGGGCATTTTAACATGGGGGTCTATGGGGATTTGCTCTATTTTGCAGCAAGCCTCAAGCAGCCAGTTGATGAATTGCAGTTTTTGGCACTTCCGCATTGGCTTCACTTGTCAGCCCTGGAGGTTGCTTCTTGACTACAGCATGTTCATAACTGAGATAAAAAAACAGGGTTTTTAGAAGAACTTTTCATCCCTGTTTCTGCTCCATACTGGCTCTTCAGAATGTTTCAGAACAGAATTTGAGATCATATAGATTAACTTCAAGGCTCTTCCTGGCCTCACTCCTTAATTTATTCTGACCTTTTAGTAACATCTGTTTCCAGACTCCTGGCTTACAACTAGAAGGGGCAAAGCCTTTGCTGTCGGAGCCCTGAGGCTCTTGCACAACCGAGGAAAAGGCTGGCTGAATTAGCAGCATCTTTTAAATTCCTCTTAAAATAGTTTATCCTGATTTCAGCTGAACTGTGTCATGATTTATTTTTATGTGGTGGCTATTACTGTTATGACTTTTGTTCATCTTATCCCAATAATGTTAATATATTTTGTTTCACTTAATTTTGCTGTTGATTTGAATTTGCCATGTGACCTTGGCTTCGAAAAGTACTCTACAAACAAAAATTATTATCATTATTATTATTATTCAGTGTTTCCGCTACATTCATTTAGCAGCGGCAGCACGCCGCTGCTAAATTATTGCCGCCGCCGCTGCTCCTTCAAAACATTTATTTTGCAAATGCACCACCACCGCTCTGAGACATCTGTGCACTTGCACAGCGCAGCAGCCAGTGTAGTGAGGAGAGCAGCGGTGAGGGGAGGGGGGAGTGGGG
>NC_065507.1:43690246-43694678 GCF_006386435.1 Epinephelus moara | reverse complement strand
CTGTCAGCTGTTGCATTTAAGCTAAAAACAGGAGTGTTCCCTCTCTGCTGACCAGAGTTTATGTGCCTTGTGTCTCTTGTATCAGGCACAATCATAGGTTTTGTTATTTAATGATTTTTTTTTATTATTATTTATTTATAATTTTTGTTACTTTTCCTTTTGTATCAGGAAATAAGCACAATAAATCTTTATGTTGAAAAAAATCGTGAGATAATCGTGATCTCAATTATAAGCCAAAAAATCGTGATTCTCATTTTTTCTAAAATCGTGCAGCCCTAATATGAGTACCTACTGTAACAGGAAGTTTGAGTTTTATGTCATGTAGACCTACTTGGGGAGAAATCCAACTGAAGGACTGAATCATGTAAACCAGGTTTTTCTGATTATCAGATTATTGAAGTGCATATACACACGTCAAATCGGATTATTACCATCACCTTATTATTATTATTCCCAGTTATCTGATTATTGTGTGCATGTAACCGTGCTCACTGTTGTTGTCTGGTGCACGTTCTGTTGCTGACGCCTTCATTTAAGTTAGCGTTTTATTTTGGAGGGTATGGACGGACGTTTCCTTTAAGTCATGCTAGCAAACCTGACAGCGGTATTTCACAAGCCTTTCCACTGACTGCCACGTCGAGTTCCGTGAGGACCAGCAGGTTTCTTACTCACTTTACTTTCTGCTGTAACAAACCTGACGTCCAGAACTCTGGGAGAAACACTGGAAGCGGGAGCTAAAACAAATCTGTCATCGTGGAACTGCTCACAACTCGTAAGATAACGTTCTCTCTTAATGTCACACTTATGGAATCGTCAGCAGTATTTTTTCAGTGTGGGAACTAGCTCACATTTCCTAAAGTTAGTAACGTTATATGCTAACTAGCATGATGAGCCATCGGACACAGGACCGCACTGTTCCTCAACAGCACATGATATTGCAGGAGTAAATGTGGAGCCATGTGGCTAACTGACGACCCTGTAGCGTTACGACCAGTCCGTCATTGTAATGAGCTAGCCAGATTAACTCTTTTACTTAACGTAACGTTAGTCGGTTGGTTGAGCATTCACACCATACAGGCATTGTAGCGAATAGCCGCAGGGTTGTGTGGTGGTGTGGCATTTGTAGAGGGAGTGGAAGGTAACTTAGAGACCAACTACAGAAAGCCGATCTCTCCATGCCGGTGGCTGAATTCTTGTTTTTGGTAAATTTGCTTATGCTGGCTTAAAGATTAGTAGAGTTCCTTAAGATTATGCTTAATGTGCAATCTTTACTGCTACAAAACGCACACGTGGGCGCACAAAGCGAGTGCTTTCCTTTACAGGATAGAACACACCAGCTGTTAATATGTAGGCTTTATTTCTTTTGATGCTGTAATATAGTTAAGAGACTGTATTAGTGGGAGACAGTCAGGCACCTCTTAACACCTAAAGATGCGGGATGGGAAAGCTGTTTAAATGGAGTGTAATCCGTCAGCCAGTGGCAATAAACATGTAACAGTCAGCTGACAAAGTAAACAACGTCACTCTACAGGGCAAATGGCATAGTAGCTGTCCTAGTTGACAAATGATTGCCTTCATGGACTGTAATTTTCACAGTATTATTGTATGTAAGCCTGAGTGACATTCATCAGTTCTCTGTCTTATGAATGTGCCTTGAGTTGTTGGTGTCTAGGGCAATGTGGTGGTGGTGGTAATGTAAACGCAGCTTTTGCCCTTTAATTTATTGACGGATCCAGCGGATCTGCTACTGTCAAATTGTGTGCAGACTCAGCCTGCTCTGAGCACCACAGGCTATGCCAGTATAGTAATGTTGTTATCCCACTTGTTTCCATGGACTGCTGGCCTTTTCAGTTCTGCCTGCTGGTTACATGATTGGCCGCAGCAGAGTGATGTTGGGTTGCATTTCTCCAAAAGTTGATTCTGTTTCAACTTTTCGCTGCAGGTTGCTGCCTTTTGTTTTTTTCCAGCATCCACTGTGGCCCCACTACCACAGCCAAACCACACTACCAACATTCAAATGAATGGGAGGACTGGTGTTCTTGCCACAATGCCTGATTGGGTGTGAAAGCAGCCCAACGATTTATTTCCACCAGATATTGAGACAGATGGCATTTTAATGCTCTCTGTTAATTTACTATAGAGAATAGGAGGAGCAGCCACACAGTGCATGGTGGGAGAGTGTGGCAGGTTTAGAAGAAGGGTTGCAGTGCATGTGCTGGTCTGTATTTGCATAACGCAGGTGAGTCAATCCAGTATAGTGGGCCTGGCACACGAAAGGTGCTCAAGCTAGGCGACGTAGTTCTTAAATGAAATCCATATTCAGCAGTGGCATTGCCTCTTTCTTGCCTCTGTTTTCAGAAACTGATTTTGATTGATTGTATAGATGGAATAACAAAATTTATGAGCAGGCCACCATGTTGTTTCCTGTTAAAATGGTGAGCAGCGAACCAGAGACTGCTCAACTAGACATGTGTTTTTCCAATCAGGTTCCTTTTGACAATAGGGTCAAGGAGAGAACCAGAACCAACCTACTTTTTTGGGTATGCCCATTAAGCAGCCAGCTGAATGGAGCAGTGCTTCCCCATGCGGCTGTGCCGCATCTGGCGAGTAGGTATAGCTGCAGCTGGAGCAGCTATGTGACCTGCTCACCAGCTACTACATGACTCACCCACCACACCTATACAATCAGCCCCCTTCACTCCTTAGTGTGGAAACCGAAGCCTGAAGAACATGCTTAGTAAGCATTTAGCTAACTATTAAGTTTGAGGTTAAAAGCAACGTGGTTAAGGGTAGGGTAGGGTAAGGTTTACTTAAAAGATGTATCACATCTTCATGTATAATGAATTAAACATACATAATTATATTTCTACATTTGGCCTCATATATATATATATCTATAGGGCTGGACAATATAGCTAAACATGTTATCAGGATAAAATTTTCTTCATTCTGGTCAGGAGCATGTCAAACTATGTGCAGACAGTGTAAAAAAAAATGTGAACATATTTTAGCTGACAATGGAAACAGAATAAACAGACAAAATAAAAATCTTAACTGATTTCATTACTTTGTCAAAGTTTCACACCCACAGTATGTCATTTTTGCTGTTTCCTAATCAAAACAAAAAAACACAGACTGTGGTGATGTTGTGAAGTAATGTGGGGTTATTTATTGATGAGGAAAGTCTGTTTGACGTGACTCAAACCGAACTCATGTTTACTGATGAGTTAATAATATATGAAGGTTTCATTCACGTTACCGTTAGCCATGTCATTTTGTTCTAATGAAATAGGCAGTTAAGAATAAGAATAACTTTATTCATCCCCAAGGGGTAATTCAATTATCTGTCAGCTCATCTATTATGTCAAAGAATTATAAAGCCTGATGGCTGTTGGTATAAAGGATCTTCTGTATCTCTCTGTCCTGCATCGAAGAGAGAGGAGCCGTCCACCAGTTTTTTTGGTCCATCAAGGTGTTGTGGAGTGGATGATCTGGGTTGTTCATGATGGCCTCGAACATCTTCAGTGTGCATCTCTCCACCACCTCCTCCAGTGTGTCCAACCTGACTCCAATCACAGAGCCAGCTCTTTTGACTAGTTTGTCCAGCCGCCTTGCATCTTTGTGTCTGATGCTTCCTCCCCAGCAGACTGTAGCATAAAACAACATACTTGCCACCACAGACTGATAAAAACATCTGCAGCATCTTACTACAGATGTCGAGAGAGCTGAGCTTCCTCAAAAAAAAGAGGCGGCTCTGCCCCTTTTTGTAGAGAGCGTTTGTCTTTAGGGACCAGTCCAACTTATTATCCAGGTGTACACCTAGATACTTATAGCTTGGCACCATCTCGATGTCCACCCCACAGGTATTCACTGGCTGAAGAGGGGGCTTGGACCTGCAGAAATCTATGATCATTTCCTTGGTCTGTGAGGTGCTCAGGAGGAGACAGTTCTTGTGATTCCAGTCACTGAAGGCTTTTATCGGGTCCCTATATTCAGACTCCTGCCCATTCCTGATACACGCTACAATAGCAGTGTCGTCCGAGTATTTCTGGATGTGGCAGGACTCAGAGTTGTATTTGAAGTCTGCCGTGTACAGTGTGAACAGGAATGGAGCCAGGACTGTCCCTTGTGGAGCCCCCGTGATGCTCATTAATGTCCCAGAAATACAGTTCCCCAACCAGACATACTCTGGCCTTCCTGTCAGGTAATCTGTGATCCAGGAAATAAAGGAAGTAGGGCTGCAACGATTAATCGACTAATCGATGACTAATCGACTATTAAAATAATCGGTAACTATTTTAGTAATTGACTAATCGGTTTGAGTCATTTTTCATAGAAAAGTACTATAAAAGTACCCCAAAATACTCTTATTGCAGCTTCTTATGTTGAAATATTGGCAGCTTTACACACTCTCCCATGACGGTGAACTAAA
>NC_065507.1:43688423-43689592 GCF_006386435.1 Epinephelus moara | reverse complement strand
AAGAACTGATTGAGTTCATCAGCTCTTTCTCCATCACCCACCACTGGCTGTCTTTTCTTGTTGTTGTTACCAGAGATGGTGTTGACTCCTCTCCACATTTCACGGATGTTGCTGTGTTGTAGATTCCTCTCCAGTTTCTTTTTGTATTCCACCTTTGCCATCTTAAGTCTCTTCTTCAACTCATGTTGCATGCACTTGTTTGAGCCATGCTTTTTCACCATCTCTAAAAGCTGCCTTCTTCTCATTGAGGATTGCCTTTATGTCACTGGTAATCCAAGGTTTGTTATTGTGGAAGCAGCATACTGTCTTTGTAGGTATGACTGTGTCTCAGTCAACCTGTCTATCAATGTCCATGATGTTCTCCTCTTTTTCCAGCAGCACATCCCAGTTTGTGCATTCAAAGCAGTCTCTTAGAGCCTCAGTAACTAGGGTTGGGTACCGAAACTCGGTACTTTTTGTACTTGGTACCGATTCACGTCGGTACTACAGAGTACCGATTCACTTAAAATGAATCGGTGCCAAATTTCGGTAACTGAGGTGGAGGCGGAGCGAGAGTGCATGACTAGCACCTCAGACTCAGCAACAATGGCGACAGAAAAAATGTGCAGACAAAAGTTAACGTGCAGCAGTGTTCCTGAATGTTCTCAATAAAATGTTGAAACTGAGAAGTTTAGACTATGGGCCCGAACGACGCATAGTGCGTCCCAATTCACGTCATAGCGAGAAGCCACACATATCACGTGAAACTGCAAAACTGTAGCTTTCCGACAAGGCCAAGCACTTGTCGGTAGTCCAGTGTTTTCACAGTGAAAAAAATTGATAAAGTTACAATAAATTGATGTATAACAGAGCTTTCATACAGCTCTGGACACACATTACTGTTGGATGGATTACTCGCGAATGCAGCATCGCACAGAAATACCACGCATATCACATGAAAGCGCAGGACCACACACATCATTGTGCTGTCTTCCCATCACGCTATAAATCCAGATCAATTGTCTACAAAATAAAAACCTGACAAATTTCTTTACAATCCATTATACAGATCTTGTTATCAGTCACTTCATATAGTGAGGAATATCGTATCTTACCACGTCTTATGCTTGCGTGTGTTTCTCCCTGTCTATTCACATTTATAGTCCAGCTTTCAGGATGCAAATATCTCC
>NC_065507.1:43680250-43687679 GCF_006386435.1 Epinephelus moara | reverse complement strand
GAAATAAAAATACCTACAAGTAGTTATGTTTCCTTGTATTAATACATATACAAGTATGTTTCCTTGTATTAGTTTGCCCTCTTGTGGACATAATGCGGAAAAAAAATATTCGAATGGTTCGAACCTATGAGTTATTTTTAGAAGGAATATTCGAACGTCATTTTTGAGCAATTTTGACAGCCCTAGGGCCCATAGGGTTAAAAAGTACCAAAATAAGGTACCGTTTGGTACCGGTACCGAATTCCAGATATCGGTACCGGTACCGTATTGGTTCAGTTATGAACGGTACCCAACCCTATCAGTAACCTCTGGTGTCCATTTCCTGACTGTGAGTTTAGTTGCAGGCTGCCTTCACACACGGGGTAACATGTCTGCAGAAGAACCAAGTTGTGATCTGACCTGCCCAGTGGTGGTAAGGCAGTGGCTCTGTAAGCTTCTTTGACATTGGCATACAGCAGATCAAGGGTTTTATTTTTTCTGGTTGGACAGTTAACAAACTGTAAATCCAGTCAGGTGAGAGGAGAGGGAAACATGGTTGAAGTCACAGGCAGTCACATTAACTTGCTAACTTACCATTAGCATTAGATGAGTCGACCCATACAGCTATAGAACTTAACTAAGTAACTTTTGCTACAGAGCTAATGTTATGTGGCAAATTCAACCGTGGTGCTGCGCTGTGGTGTTATCTGTGATCAAAACAATTATACTGAAAATATCTTGCTGAGTGTGTTAAAGGGATAGTGCACCCAAAAATGAAAATTCAGCCATTATCTACTCACCCTCATGCTGAGGAATGCTCTGGTGAAGTTTTAGAGCATAGGCGTCATTTAGGTATGGCGAGGTATGGCAGCTGCCATACCTTGGAATCGGGAGGAAAAAAAAGAGAGAGGTTCTGTAGTCATCTTACTCGAGGCGCACTGGCTGGTTGTTTTCATTGTATTGCACTTAAATGGGTCAATAATATGCTCATCAGTGAATACAAGTGTCAGTGAATATGAGTGTTATTGAATCAAATTGTTTGCCACTTCGCTCCTCCGCGAGTTATGAGTTATGTGAATTACCGTATATTTCCAAATAGTTGCCCAGTGGCAAATAGCCGCCAGGCACCTAATAGCCGCGGGGGGTTTGACCCCATTTTGCGCATTAAACACCGGTCCGATTAAACGCCCGGGCGATTATTTCCTCATTCATTGCCTCATGGCTGTCCCTCCTTGAGGGACTGTTTGTGCTTTTACGCACGGGTCGGTGGTGAAGTGGTGCACATGACTCGTGCTACAGACGGACGGACAGACAGCCACGTATCTAAAACAGGTAATACATCTAGCTACATCTTTCCCACATCAAATATCCGTGATCGCCTTGACCCGCGTGCGTAAAAGCGCACACAATTCCGTGTCCTCTCACCGCGGATGCTGTGATTTGATGGCCCGGTACTCATTGTAGCCCACTCTTATAAGACCCAATAATAATAATAATAATAATAATAATAATAAGTTACTGTGGACCTATATGCCATGCCTTTTAATAAAATTACCAGAAGAGTTCGCTGAAAAACAGGTAATGTCAGCCTGAATTACTCACGTGCGTCCCCGGTGAAAATCGCTGACATGCATGGGGAATACAGCTTCTGCAGGCTCGCCATAGCTTGCTGTCAGGACTCAGGGACCAGAATTCAGGATGGCGGACCGTTGGAATGGCGATATTTCAGTGTGGCGGCCTGTAACTGTTGGTTAAATGGCCCGTTCGGTTGGTATTCGGATAACTGGGGCTTTACTGGTATAATGCAATAGCACCACCCAGCGGTGAAACCCGTGTACACGTGTACACGAAAAAAATGACCCACTCTAAATGTTGAGATTTTTGTACACGAACTCACCCCTACATTATACAGTATTTTTGCACTAAAAAAACATACTGGACAGGAACTGTAACCAAATAATGGCCTGGTGCAGGTCGGTGCAAAAAAAATAAAAGCCTTGAGCAAATAGCCGCCTGGTTCTTTTAAACGCCTGTGGTCAAAATCGATTTTGTGAAATAAACGCCCGGGCTACTATTTGGAAAAATACAGTATCTGTGTGTTGTAAAAGCATTTTGCTCTGCTGCTCTAGACAGCCTGTCTAAATGATGTCTTGAAGCCTGTCTGATTGTATGTGGGGTTTTTTTTCTTTATGTCGGCATGTTAAGCTTGTATTTTCGGTCTCTGGAGACACTCCAATAAATTCGCCTATACAGTATTGTACCAAATTGGCCTTTGTTTTACTGTGTTTCTTACACCGGACCCCTTGGTTATCTTCTAGAAATGAGCTTGTAATTAATTTATTTCCTTTATTTTCTGTGAAGTTAAACACATGACTAATGATAATTAAACGTCCGCTCGCTGTCCGTGGTGCTGAAATATGCGCTGAAATAGGTCCAATGTTTTCACTGCTCTCACCAAGTCGTGCATTACATGCAGACATGAGGTATTATGAATGTGAGAAACAGCTTCATGTCCTTTTGAAACAGTTTTCAATAGCATAGTATGTACTTCTGACAGGTCAAAGACCAAAGTGAAGTTTTATATAAGTTCATATTTTTGAAACTCCATCATCAGTAGCTCTGTGACGTCATGTCATATTGCCATACCTTAGCTTTTGCTGAAACAACGCCCCTGTCTTAGAGTCCTCACATCCCTTGCGGAGATCGGCGGGGGGAGCGGCTAGCACACCTAATGGCAGACGGCGCCCCAGACTAACGTCCAAGAACACAAAATTGAATCCACAAAGTATCTCCATAATGCTCAGCCGTAGTGATCCAAGTGTCCTGAAGCCCCGACATAAAAAGTTGTTTGGAAAAACATCATATGAACTCTGTTTTTAGCCTCACTGTAGCCTGTAGCTCTGACTGCTTCTCTGTGCTCCGCGCTCATGTGTGCACGCTTGTGCGAGACCAGCGAAAGCATGAGCTTTGCTTACCCGTGTTTACATCACATGACATGTGCACAGCAGGGGGAGACAACGGTAACCACAGTAGCTAAAAGATCATTTGCACTACGGTCTTTTAGCAAAGGACAGCCCAACATGTCTGAAGACTTTGAAATTGAGGAGGAACAGCATTTCTTTGTTGAGCCGTATTTGTTTGAGCCCGTGTATACGGACGGAACTCAGGCTACTGGACGAAGCAGCCGCCGCAGCTCATGAGCCTAACCCTCAGCCAGCCACAGAATACCGGAGTCAAGCACTGGAAACCTGGTGGTGTAGTTGTTTCAAATGCAAAGCAGTGCCAACGGATGAGGAAAGTCTTTGCTGCTCAGACTGGGAATTGGCGATGCCTGCGCTTGAGAATCTGGACATCAGTACTGATGATACTGCTGCTCTTCAGAGACCGTGCATCACCGATCACCCTGAGCGTGCACACGTGAGCGCGGAGCACAGAGAAGCAGTCAGAGCTACAGGCTATAGTGGCTACGGTTACATGATGGCTTCTCATTCAGAATGAAATAAATCTGAATGCTTCATCTGTTGAGGAGGAGAAGGGAGGTAGAAGACCGTGCTGTGGCGAATGGAAACCGGTGAGTGCAACGAGTCCGACTGCTCTATCTCAGGCCGTTGCTATGCAGCCCATTGCTACGCGCGCTATATACGTCATCACGCCAGAAGGGCAAGGAATGAACTTAAAGAGGAATGAGTGTATACATGCACACAAAATTCTTTCATTCGGAATGACAAACGGAATAAACCACCCCCTTTAATCGGATTTAATTTTCAATCGGAATGACCATTTTTCAACCCAAATGACCATTTACATGACCACTTTTAATCGGAATGGCCTTTCATTCCGATTAAAAGTGGAATTAAACTGTCCATGTAAACGTACTGAGTGAGGCTAAAAACAGAGTTCATATGATGTTTTTCCAAACAAATTTTTATGTCGGGGCTTCAGGACACTTGGATCACTATGGATGAGCAGTATGGAGATACTTTGTGGATTCAATTTTGTGTTCTTGGACGTTAGTCTGGGGCGCCGTCTGCCATTAGGTGTGCTAGCCGCTCCCCCTGCCGATCTCCGCAAGAGATGTGAGGACCAGGCCTGGAATTTCGTCATTTTAGGGGCAAGGCCACTTGGCCTTTCACGTTGTCAATTTTTTCAGGGCACAAAGGCCAAAAGCCAGGGCAGCGAGGCCATACAGTAAAACAATGATTTTAAGTCCACGTCCATAATGAATTTAATTTAAGGACTAAGGATGTATAACTATCTGTGAAATGAATAAATAAAATGAGCTCAAGTAATAATAATGAGTATAATAAGTAATAATGTGATTTATTTAATAGCACTAATAAACCCAATGTGTTTTAAATATAGAACAACCAGGTTCATGTATTTATAAGCAAACAATCTTAAATATTAGGCCTAAATATTTTTTGAGTGTACATGATAAACTGATTCACTGAACAAGACTGGCTTACAATTATTTTTGATGTGTTGTTAGATAGCTAACAAACAAACAAACTACAGCAGGGCTATTCAATTACTATTTCAACTGGGCCGCATTTCAAAACCAGATCATGTCGATGGGCCACATTTTTAGCAGCGAGCAACCGATCCACTTTTTTTTGCATATATATATATTTATATATATATACAGGCATGGCCCTCCTCAACATGATGCAGAAACAGAATAAAAAAGAGCTATCAATGCACAGAAGCATAATAAGTGACATTAACAGTATCTAACAACACACACTATCTCTCTACCAGCATCTCCCTCTCTCCTCTCCTCCACACACACACATGCACACACCTCACCTCCTGATGCTTTCCTTACAGGTCAGTTACACAGGATATAGTTTTATACAGTCCATGGCAGCAACAGTCATGTTTACAACAACAGAGTCACTATTTAAAACCCAATAATATCTGACTGGAATATAAATACTCCTCCTGACATCACAATACTGAGTGAAGAAAGTCACGTTATCTCAGCATGAAGACAAACATCAGTATCAGTCATTCATCCTGCTCTCTGTCCCTACTCTACTGAGGACACTCACTGTCTGCAGGTCGGCTGCCTCAGGTACATCTTCAGATAAAGTGTTAACCTACATACAGACAGCTTTCATTTAGTTTCTTTAACACCTTGCTGTTAGCACCGCGAGCGCGATGTGCTTGTGTCGACCGTGATCATAAATCATAATAGCGGTGAATGAGAGACTGCGGACAGAGCAGATTGAAATAGGCTTTCTACATGCTGATCACATGTATTGATCAAGTATTGGCTTGGCTGGCAGAGGTTTTATTGCAGTTACTCACAGTAACAAGCGTAGTTGTCGTTAACTAGAGTCATCTTGAAGTTATTCCCTTCATCTGCACCGTGGCCTCTCTGCTATTGAGTTTGTGTGTCTGTGTGTGTGCGTGCGCTGTGAGGGGTGACATGCAGAGAGCAGGAGAGAGGCTGCAGAATGATGATGAAACCGAAACTTTAAAAAGTAATGCCGATAATACCGGAGCTTATTGTTATTACGATCTTGATTAAACTTGCCTTGGGTTGTTTAATACCGGGTCTCGGTACCGATCCCTGCCTGGGCGTTTGATGAAGCCTCCTGGTTGGCTGGTGATAGATTGGTGTCAAACTGTCGTTACAGCCCGTCCGAGCAGTTCATGCCAGGCTCGAATCAAATCCCCCACTGGTCTCATTTGATGTTGCCCAATGACTCCAGAATGTCATCGCATTATTTTTTTCTCAACAGACGCAGGTATCAAAGCCGTGTTGACAGGAAAGAGGCAGAGGAGAAAACCGCAAAATCACCTGGGGCAGTGCGGGCGGGGCATCAAGGCCACTGTGGCCTTAGGGCAGCTATTTTTTTCAAGGGCACTGGGCCAAATGAGGAGGGCACGAGGGTCATGGCCCTCGTGGCACTCGTGAAATTCCTGCCCAGGTGAGGACTCTAAAACTTAACCAGAGCGTTCCTCAGCATGAGGGTGAGTAGATAATGGCTGAATTTTCATTTGTGGGTGCACTATCCCTTTAATGTTGTAACGCTAAAATGTTACTATACGCATCAGTGGATGGTCCCCCTAGGGGCATATGGGTGGTTTAATTATATGTAGGATTTTAAAAATTATAAAATATATCAGGATAATTATCGTTAGCATTTCATTTCCCAGCCCTACCTCACTACAGTGTCACATTGAGCAGGGTTCAAATAACCAAGTAACTGTTGTGTTGGTGGATTTGTCTTGTACTGGTGGTGGGTGTGGTTTGTAGGGGTGTGTCATGTCAGCTTCAAACAGATTTTGGCCGGCTGCAGGTATACATGTCTCGGATCTGAAGGTGAAGGTTTATCATTTATTTTTTATTCTGTCTGATGTGTTTCAGAATATGGGGGTGTGTGGAATTGATCAGTGCAGGCCTGTGTTTCATATCTGCTCCCTGTGAGATAATTGTTAACAGAAAAATGAAAAACATCAATTAATCTGTAAGCATAGTGAGGATTGTGCAAGGACAGAAGATAGGAGTGCTATGGAGAGATGGCATTAAGTGCCAGGAGTGCGAGTGGAGAGGGGTACAGTGTTAAGGCCATTGCTTCTGCAGAGAACATGCTGAGTAATGAGCTTGGTACATGCTTGACAGCTGAATAGCACATTGCTTGATCTAACATTATTATATTCTGAACAAAATGTGGAGAATATTTACCTGTTTAAGAATTATTTAGTATAATCATTTGACATTTAGCCAAAGTGAAGAGTCAGAGGGGGATTCTGCTCCCACCTGAGTTGCAGTGTGTGTTAGCTTGACATACTAAACACAGCAAAGCACAGTACTCCATGGTTCAAAAGATGTAGGTGTAGATAATTATATTCTGAAACACAAACCCATATAGTATGACCATATAAAAAATGTAATTTGAATGATGCGGGGTTCAAACAACACGATATCAGCTTGATTATAGTCTGACGCAGGTCGTATGGTGTCAGTTCGGGATCATGAACGACAATGAGTGTTGTGTGCGATAATGCATCGTTTTATCTCGTGTAGTGTGTCATAGTAGACGACAACCGACGCCGCATCTGGGATGCCTCATGATGATTTCCTGACAGAAAGTCTTGAGTGTTTTATTTTTTTTTGGTTTTCCACAACTCTTTCCTTCACAGCCGTCACTTTGACCAATAGGAACACAGGAATAATAGGGCACTATGAGCTCTCTAAGATATGACGGAGCTTGACCATTTAGAGTTTTATAAGTTAACAGTAAACAGGAGAAATATGATCTCGTTTCTTAGTTCCTGTTAGTACACGTGCTGCTGCATTCTGAATTAGCTGGAGAGTTTTTAAGGACTTACTAGAGCTACCTGATAATAGAGAGTTACAGTAATCCAGCCTAGAGGTAACAAAAGCGTGGACCAATTTTTCTGCATCTTTTCGGGTCAGGATAGGCCTAATTTTCGCAAT
>NC_065507.1:43675934-43679966 GCF_006386435.1 Epinephelus moara | reverse complement strand
GTCCTTTGTCTGAAGCAATCAGAAGGTCATTTGTAATTTTAACTAGTGCTGTCTCAGTGCTATGATGCACTCTAAATCCTGACTGAAATTCCTCAAATAAATTATTATCATGGAGAAAATCACACAGCTGGTCTGCGACTACTTTCTCAAGGATCTTTGACATAAAGGGAAGATTAGATATTGGTCTATATGATTCAAATCCCATAAATTACAGTCTGGAGAAGTGATTAAATTAATCATAAAACATCGCTTTGGTGTTAAATAGGTATGATAGATGAAGTTCAGATTTGTTAATTTATTATTTAGATTTTGTGAGGAATAGGAAACATTCCTTGAAACTCTAGCCCAGTCTACAGATGATTCAGAGCAGTCTTTATTCCATACTTTAGTTATCGCTAACAGGGTCTGTATATGTTCCAACAAAGTGTTATAGATTGCAGAAACATGTCCTTTAGTAAGTCCTGATAACTTCTTAAATGATTCCATCATTGGATGATTAATAGGTTGTCTGTCAGTCAAAACACCTGCTGCCCGTAAAGCAGAATGTAGTTGTAAATATATAAAAAAGGAGTCTGATGGCAGTTTATATGTTTCCCTCAAATCCTGAAAGCTTCTTAAAGCTATGGTCTACGTTTAGAAAGACTTTGAGAAAGATTTGAAAAAAAGCACCCCCACCCCCACACACACCCTTTCCTCTGTACTCCATGATCCCTCCCCTCTGAGCTCGTGTCCCCCTCCCCTCGGAGCCTCTTAACGACACATAAACATGCTGATGTGACAATGTGTAAACATGATAGCAATTTTAGCTTACAATGCTAGAAATAAGGCAAATGTCTCCATCGAATAAGTAAACAAGTGTTGATAATATTGCAGACAAAATATGTTTCGACGCCGTCTAACCACACAAAAAACTAACGGCAGCTTTCACAGTCATAAGCCAGCATTGGCATACAGTTATCTATGTCATCCACAATAAAAACGAAATATTACCTGTTCAACAAAAACTCCGCTCTATCAGCATCACTTTTCAGGCCCAGATCTTGCCGGAGCTTTTTCCATTGGTCGAAGGATGACCTGATGTTTACTCTGCTTTGAGCCCTCAATTTGTCACATTTCCCCTTCGTTTCTACCTTTTCAGAGGCAGACTTACGCTTCCTTTCGGCCTTTGCTGGTGGGGCAAGCAAAGGCCGCTTGCTGCTGTCGCTGTCTTTATTTTCCATATCGAAACTCGTGTAGCTGAATCACTCAGGGCCATACAAACTGCTCGTACTTTCAAATGCAGAGGGGGGTTGGGACACGGCGGGACGAGGAGCAGAGGAGTGTCAAAATGGAGCGAGGGGATTGGGCGGAGGTTAAGAGAGAGAGAGTGCAAATTTGAGCCAGGAGTAACTCCCATGCGGACCGGATGGCTATGATTGGTCAATTTTCAGACCTGCAGCCGCCAGAGAGAATGGATTTTTTGTGGTTCCTTTTGCTCTTCACATTGTGTAGCTAGCACTATTGGGCCATAATTACCATCTAAATGATGTTAATAATAATCTTTCTAAACGTAGACCATAGCTTTAAACCAGCATCATTCATGATGTCTCCTAAGCTATGGATACCTGAATTGAACCTATGAGGTGAGATAAAATGTTCTCCACCAGACTTTAATTAAGTATTATAAAATACTGGAGTATTAGCATGCCATTTAGATGTCCAATTATATATCTTTTCCATTTTCCTAAAATTTTGAATTGCATGGGCTATTATTGAACCGTACTCCAGTTTACATTTACTAACAGAAAGACCTGTAAACAAAAAGCCATTTAAAGGATCCGGTGCCGCCAAATTCTTCTCAATATTAAGCCATGGAATTGAAGAGTTCTCACTAAACCAATTTAATAAGGGATGGATAGTAAGAGCATGAAAATAAGGTTTAAAGTTAGGCACTGATAGACCCCCTAACTCCTTCTTTCTTTGTAAATTGGCTAATTTTATTTTAGGGCCTCTCCATAAAAATCTGGTAATAATACAATGTATTTTGTCCCAGTATCTTGGGGTTGTGCTAGAGATAACATGTAGCTACAGAAATTGATTCAAGGAAGCACGTTCATTTTAATTATTGAAATTCTGCCAGACAAAAAATAGGTAGCTTATGCCATCTTTCCAAATCATGTTTGATCATGCTAAGAGCACTATTATAGTTCTTAGAGATTGTTTTTCCAAGGATGTAAATACATTTATTCCTAAATATTTAAAGTGAGACGCTACTGGGATATTAAACTTTGCACACTCATCATTGCTCATAGAATTGAATGGTAACAGAGAGGACTTGGACCACTTTATTTTATAGCAAGAGACATAGCTAAACTGTTCAAAAATATTGAGGATGTTTTGAAGAGAGTACTTTATATCAGAAAAAAATAAAAGAACGTCATCGGCAAATAAGGAAATGTGATGCTGAGTGGATTTTATTTTTATTGGTATGATGTTTGGAGATGACCTAATAGACTGTGCCAAAGGCTCCAGTGATAAAACAAATAACATTGATTTATTTCGAAGGGAGGAGAGTGTATGTTATCAGTAACTACACTAGCTGAAGGATTTACATATATAGTTTTGATCATATTAATAAATTTAGACCCCAAACCTATGCAATTCAAAGTGGACCATATAAAAGACCACTCAAGCCGGTCAAAGGCCTTTTCTGCATCAACTGATAAAATAGCTTTTGATGAGAGATTATCAGAGGTATCAAGAATATGTAATAGGTGATATAAATTGTCAGCTGAAAGGCGCTTTTTAACAAATCCACTTTGGTCTGGATGAACCAATTTAGGCAAGTAGACCTCCAACTGAATAGCAAGTGTCTTTGAAAATAATTTAAAATCTGCATTTAATAAAGACAGAGGGCAGTAGTTAGCACATCCTTATCTTTTTTAAAAGAAGCGTTATTAGTGCCATATTTACATCTCTTCCAAAAGATCCTTTCTGAAAAGCTGTGTTAAACATCTCTAATAATGGTGGTCCCAAAAGGGTCCAGAATTTTACATAGACCTCAGGATGTATGCCATCACTTCCAGGTGACCTGCCTTTATTCATTTTTGCTAAAGATTGTTTAAGTTCATCAAGAGATAAAGGGGCCCCTAATATTGATGCTTCATCTGTGGATAAAGAAGTTAAATTTAGTTGCTCAAGATAGTTGTCCTTACCTGATGCTAAGGAAAGATTGTCTTAAGTGTACAGCTGTCTATAGAAGCTGGAAAATCTTTGATTAATCAACTTAGGTTCTGATAACATGGTCCCAGTTTCTGATGTAATAAATCCTATATTTGTAAATTGATCATTTGTTTTTAATTTATTAGCTAAGAGCCTACTAGGGCGGTTACCGTAAAAATAGTGAGTAATTCTATTTTTATGTATGGCACACTCAGCTCTCTCTGTTAGTAATAGTTCTACTTTTGTTTCAGTTAAAGACTTTGCTGTTTTCTCAGAGTAATTTGTTTGCTGAGATCGTTCTAGGTCAGATATTTAGGTTTCTAATTCATGTATTCTTCGAAGTTGTTCTTTATTCTGTCTAGAAGAATATGAACTTGCATTATTTCTTATGAAGCCTTTTATTGCGTCCCAGAGATACCTAGATACCTAGCATCATCCAAAATCAGAGTAAATGATTTAATGCTTTAGTTGTTTGTAGATTAAAGTGAGACTTACTTGATTTATCCAATTTTTGATCCAGTATGGCATTCACGTCAGAACCGATTACTAATTCAAAATCATACAGTTCAGACAATATATTATTCATTCGAGTAAAAAAGTCATTTTCATATGTGTTTGGCACATATACAGTGGTGTGAAAAAGTGTTTGCCCCCTTCCTGATTTCTTACTTTTTTGCATGTTTTCCACACTTAAATGTTTCAGATCATCAAACAAATTTAAACATTAGTCAAAGATAACACAAGTAAACACAAAATGCAGTTTTTAAATGAAGGGTTTTATTAATGAGGAAGAAAAAAATCCAAAGCTACATGGCCCTGTGTGAAAAAGTG
>NC_065507.1:43661501-43668130 GCF_006386435.1 Epinephelus moara | reverse complement strand
AACGCACAAATGCTTAGTAATCGATATAATCGATTTTTGACCTTGTAAATCGATTTCACAGCGATATCGTCATCAGTGAGGGACAACTTGCCAAGGCTCTATCGATGCAGTTAGATTGTAGGAAAATAAATCGATGCATCGATGTAATCGATGAATCTTTACACCCCTAGCTACAATGTATGATCGAAAATGAATAACAGTTGAAAGTATTCGAAATGTCCATCCCCATCTTGCTATGATGCTAGTTAGCCAACTTTGGCTAAAGCTTACCTGTCGAGGAGAAGAGTAGCCACATCGACATCCGATTTCAAATTCTTCACCGCTTTCAACTGTCTCCACCGTTCAAAAGCATCTCCTATATAGACCCTCGCTTTGCCTCGAGTTTTGTCTTGGCGTTTTTGGGAATCATAACGAAGTCGTTTGGGTTTAGTCGCACCGTCAGCCATTGTAGCTCAGTGGTAACTGTAACTGATGCTGAGACTCTACTGACTGCGTGACTGGTAGACGGCGGTGGGTGGCGCAACAGGCCAAAACACAAATTCAAAACATAAACATGATTTGCGGACCATAAATTGTTTTTTTTAAATGCGAATATTCTGGCTGTACTATTGTTGTTGGTGAGATCAGTATATTATATTAACGTACTATTGTTGTTGGTGAGATCAGTATATTATATTAACATTATTCCTTAGTCTCTGTGACATATTAGGATGATTTTACGACTATTTGCTTTAGATTTCTTACATATAGCTCCTTTAAGGGCTCTGTTTGTTATGCCCAATAACAAACAACTACAGGCATTGCATTTACAAAAGTTAAAATTTAAATGTCTGATCTTTCCGCCACTGAAGTTTTCCCCTGATGTAAAGCAGAACATGGTCACTGTATTCTACACCATATTAAAGCACTGCTGCTGCTATTAATCTACAGTATTAACTCGGCAGCAGTTCATCACGAGTTACTGACCGTTCATGTTACACATAAACAGCGAAACATTGCCAGATGACATGGTTTGAAAGGCAAGAATTAAAACGATTGTGACTGGTGCACAATAGACTTGTGCTGATTTCCGGCTTAAGAGCTCCACCCGGTTTAATTCATGTCAACCGGATAAACCGGAGGAGAGAGAGAGAGAAAAAAAAAAGCTTTTCACATCGGCGGCGTGTCAAGGGACTATATTCAACTTATCTTGCATTGTAACATGCATTATGACAACTTAATAAGGTTTATGTTTGTTTATAAATAAAGTGGAGGAGCCTACAAGTGTTTTGTTTAGTCTGTCTCAGAGGCTTCAGAGGGAGTCCCTCCGCTCCGCTCAGCTGTCTGCTGCTGCTGCTGTGAGAGATCAAATTTCATTGGGGGCGGGGAAAAGTGCCAGGGAGTCAGCAGTCAATCAGTTTGTTGCCCTAGTAACCTGTTTCCACTGAAGAAGTTCCTGGTACTATTTGGGGGGCTGGAACTACTACAGGAACGTCCTCTCGCTCGGCCCTCTCAACCGCCGTGTCTCCACTGAGAGAGCGGAGTCGGAGGAAGGTTCCCTGGGCTGTGTCCGAAATCATTCACTACTCCCTACTCTCTACTCACTATATTCAATTCAATTTTATTTATAAAGCCCAATATCACAAATCACAATTTGCCTCACAGGGCTTTACAGCATACGACATCCCTCTGTCCTTATGACCCTCGCAGCGGATAAGGAAAAACTCCCCAAAAGCTATATAGGGAGCTCATTAAAACACTTTCGGTCACTACTCCGTCGCATAGTTAAATACGTCATTACTGTCATTACTGTCGCAGAGCGATGTTGTCTGGTGGGTTTTCGAAATAAATAATAAATTTTGCTTATGTCTGTCTTGCTGTTGTTTGTTGCAGTCTATGTTTGTTTCTTGTGAATTAGGCTGCTTTGTAATTGTTATTTGTAGAGTCTTGGCTTGCTCTGCTTTTATGTTTGAGTTGCTATGTTTACCTGTTACTATATTTTTATCTTATATCTTAAACTGCATGCAATGATATTGTTTTAAACCTCTAACTTTTTTATTACTTAGGCTGCCAACTCAGATCTGGCCAGGGACTGCGGATGAAAACTAGCCTTTTGGCTAATTCCAGTATATTTACAAGTTCACTGTTCAGTAATTTGCATTGTCCCTGATAAATAAACAAATAAATAAATTCATTTATGTGATAAATACATAATACTGAGTGTATTTCCCCACATGAATAAATACAAAAATAAATACACTTTCAGTTCTTTTAAATCAAGACTGAACACCTTTTCTCCTTGCCGTTGCCTTTTATTAAATCATATTAGAGGCTTTTGATTAATTCCTCGCACTGCATCGTAAGCTTTATTCTATTTAACTTTTTAATTGTACTTGTATCTCCGTTTAAAATAACGTTTTTTCCTCCCTAAATCTACCCCCAACTACCATTTTATCACCTTCATAAATGTCTCACGCTCGCCATAAATGTCTCGCACTCGCCATAAAAAACAAACTGCCAAAACCGGTATTCTTTCCTGTCCTTTTCGGTCATTTTACAAACAGCAAAACGTTGCAGAAATGCCAGCAAATGTTACCGTAGTTTTGTTCTTCCTTACAATTATCCAAATAATTTTGATAAGAAGAACACACATAACCAGAGAGAGAAGGCTAAGACGTGTTGCTCTTGCTAGACTAGCAAGACGTCGTAGAATCGTAAGTGAAAAGATTATGTTAGGCCTGTACATTTATATTTAAAATAGATACACAAACCATCATTTCTGAATTGTCACTGTAAATTTTCAGTGTCAGACCAGTGGACAAATGACACCCCCTCCTGGGGAAAGTTAAACATGACAATTTTGTTTTTCGCATCACATCACATTTCGCATCCGCGATATAGTCAGGCACCAGCCCATTTAACGACTTAAAAACGAACAACAAGATCTTAAAATTAATTCTAAAATGGACAGGGAGCCAGTGGAGGGAGGAGAGAACAGGGGTAAAGCGCTCAAAGTCATTAAAAGATACTACACTTTTAATTTTAGATAAAAGCCCCAGATGATAAAAAACTGGTCTTCACTACAGAATTTATCTGTTTATCAAGTTTAAAACCACTGTCCATTTTAATGCCGAGGTTGGTGACTATGGGTTTTAGATAGGGCTGGAGTGGACCCAGGTCTATAGGAGGGACATCACGGACCCGACTGGGTCCAAACACCATAACCTCAGTTTTGTCCTCATTCAAGTTTAAAAAATTAAAAGCCAGCCTTGCCTTGATATCTTTTAGACATTCTAGTAGAGGTATCAGGGAGCTGTTATTATTTCTTTTGAGCGGGANCTGGGTCCAAACACCATAACCTCAGTTTTGTCCTCATTCAAGTTTAAAAAATTAAAAGCCAGCCATGCCTTGATATCTTTTAGACATTCTAGTAGAGGTATCAGGGAGCTGTTATTATTTCTTTTGAGTTGGGAGTCGTCTGCGTAAAAGTGGTAAGCGATGCCGTGTTTTTTAAAAATCAATCCAAGGGGGACGATGTATAAAGAAAAAAGGATGGGCCCAAGAATTGAGCCTTGGGGAACTCCCCAAGACAGGGGGGCAGAAGATGACATAGCATCACCTAGTCTCACAGAGAAGCATCTCCCAGACAGATACGACCTAAACCACTCTAAGCCAGCATCCCTGATACCCACACAGTGTTCCAGACGAGAAATGAGAATTGTGTGGTCAACTGTGTCGAACGCAGCAGAAAGGTCTAAAAGCATAAGAATGGCAGAATCACCAGAGTCAGTAATTAATAAAAGATCATTAAGAACCCTTAAAAGTGCAGACTCAGTGCTGTGAAAAGCTTTGAAACCAGACTGAAAAATCTCAAGGATGCTGTTTACCTCCAAAAACGACTGCAGTTGTAAGAGTACAGTTTTTTCAAGGATTTTTGAAATAAAAGGAAGCTTTGAGATAGGCCTGTAATTAGACAGGACCGAAGTGTCCAGATTAGGTTTCTTTATGAGGGGTTCCACAACAGCTTCTTTAAAATATGTGGGTACAACACCTGAGGCAAGACTGCTATTTATGATTCTTTGGACATTAAGTCCAATAGCCTCCCAGACCTCTTTAAAGAGGTGGGGAGGAATGATGTCTGTGGGACAAAAAGAGGGTTTGAGTTGAGTGACAATTTTAGTGAGAGAAGAAAGTGACACAGGCTCAAACTGGCGTAAGGTAGCTGAGCAAGTGACAGCTATGGAGGGGTCAAAAGAGGGCGGTGAGATATGGGCTCTGATACTGGCAACCTTGTCAATAAAATAATAGAGAAAATCCTCACAGACTTTAGAAGAAGCTTCCAGACAGGTGGATTGGGGAGCATTTAGAATAGAATCAATAGTTTTAAAAAGAACACATGGTTTATTAAGATTTTGGGAAATTATATAAAAAAAATAGGCAGTTTTTTCTGCTTTAACAGTTCTCTGATATGTTCTCCAGCTTTCTTTAAGAATTTCATAAAACACATGAAGGTTATCTTTCTTCCACCTGTGCTCAGCTCTTCTGCACTCGCGTCTGGCTGCACGAGTAGTGTCATTGAGCCATGGTTCAGATTTGGGTCTGGGACGCATAACTTTGAGAGGAGCGACAGAGTCAAGAGTGCCGGCACAGGTGGAAAGAAAAGTTAATGTCAATTGCTCAGTGTCAAAAACAGCAGAGGGCCTTGTGTCAGACTGATTTTCATTCATAAAAACAGAAGAAAACTGAGCAGCGGTAGAAGGCTTTATGATGCAGCAGCGGCGCACAGGTGCGCACGGTTTAAAACTCTGACAGGGCAAGTTAAATTCAAATAAAACAGGCATGTGGTCAGAAAACACTGCATCGTTTATCTGAACATTGAAAAATGGGCAAGCCATATGATAAAACAAGGTCTAACGTATGTCCATGTTCTTGTGTGGGTCCAGTAACATATTGCACAAAGTTAAAAGCCTCAATCAAATCTAAAAAGTCTTTGGCCAGCGGCTTCGAAGGGCAACAAACATGCATGTTAAAATCACCGACACACACAAGATCCTGTCGTAGTTTGTCATGATACCAGCCAGGAAATCAGAGAGGTCGTTAACAAAAAGATTGTTATATTTCGGCGGCCGGTAGAAAACCGCACAAAGTACTGGGTCCAACCGACCAAGTTCAAACAGGCTCAGTTCAAAAGAGGAGAAGGACATTGGCGGCAAAGGTTTGCAGCATAACCCATTTTTAAAAACAGTTGCTATTCCTCCTCCACGAACAGTGGTTCTCAGTGCATTAAGAAATGTACAATCAGGAGGTAATAGTTCTGTGAAGGCAGCTGACTCACCTGTTTATCCAGGTTTCCGTCAGATAAAGTATATCCAAGGCGTGTGAGGTGAAGAAGTCCTGGAGAATGAAAGTCTTGTTCATCACCGATCTTGCGTTAACCAGTGCACATCTAGTCGAAGCCGGTGAAAACGCCGGGATTACAGCCGCATGAGCTGTCCGGCTCAGCGGCTTGAGGTTACGCCAGTTCACTCCACCAAGACGCCGGTGACAAGGCAGGCGAGGGCGCATAACATGGAGCGCTTCAGACAGGCCAACAACAGTTACCAGCCAGGTGCCGACTGGAGCGAGGGCGCGCCGGGAGAAAAAAGGGCAAAGATAGGCTCCATATTCCTGCGAAATCCAGCCGGGAATCTGTGCCACACCGGGAGAGGAGGCCAGCCATGCTTTGATCCGGACTAGCTGGCCGCTGCGCGTCCCTCTGCGTCTGCGCCTCCGAGGGAGTGGAGCCCCAGCACGGAGCAGGTGAGCAGGGACATCCGCCAGAAGCGGAGGTTGAGAAGTTTTTCGATCACCCAGACCATACTCCGCCAAAAAGTCCACAGTGGTTTTGATATCTAATAACTCCTGGTATTCATAAACCAGCAGAGAGTTTACGCTCCTTGTGACAGACGCCAGATACAGAACAAACAGCACAAAACTTGACAGCGTCAGACGGCTTGCCAGACACACCGGCGCCTAGGGCTGCACGATTTTGGAAAAAATGAGAATCACGATTTTTTGGCTTATAATTGAGATCACGATTATCTCACGATTTTTTTCAACATAAAGATTTATTGTGCTTATTTCCTGATACAAAAGGAAAAGTAACAAAAATTATAAGTAAATAATAATAAAAAAAAATCATTAAATAACAAAACCTATGATTGTGCCTGATACAAGAGACACAAGGCACATAAACTCTGGTCAGCAGAGAGGGAACACTCCTGTTTTTAGCTTAAATGCAACAACTGACAGCCTGACACTGACCGTAAAAACAATAAACTTTAGTCTCTTGTCTTCTCTTACAGCTTTTGAACAATTTAAACAATAATATCAATGTTGAACAACATTTTTCTGAGGTAGGTATTCCAGGCCTGGAATTAAATCATTTTTAGGGCAAGGCCACTTTGGCATTTGATAAATACAAATTTATTGGGGCATCACGGCCAAAATGTGGGGCACCAAGGCCAAAACCAATGGCGCAATAACAATATGTGCTAATTACATTGAATGAAGACAAAACAATGTATGTGTTGAAAAACAGTTCTGAGTTTATTAAAACTGTAAACTGAACATTTGACTTTTCCACAAAATGCTGTGTGATAAATGTTATT
>NC_065507.1:43653719-43654935 GCF_006386435.1 Epinephelus moara | reverse complement strand
TTTGCCAATTAACGAAACCCACATCGTTTGCTGGACACCACCTGGACAGCCAGCGATTAAATGATGACATGCGGCTAAACATCATCACTGGTCAGATTTGGGTCCAGAGAAAACTACGGAGTCCGACATCGTTTTTGCATATTCACACACCGAGGCAATATTAATTTTAGTGACCTCCGATTGGCGTAACCGGGTGTCATTGCCGTTGACGTGAATAACAATCTTACTGAATCTACGTTTAGCTTTAGCCAGCAGTTTTAAATTTCATTCAATGTCGCCCGCTCTGGCCCCAGGGATACATTTGACTATGGCCGCTGGTGTTGCTAACTTCACGCTTCTCAGACTTCACGTTTCTGCCAATAACCAGAGTTTTATCCTCAGCGGGTGTGTCGCTGAGTGGGGAAAAGCGGTTGGAAACGTGAACAGGATGGTGGTGAGCCGTGGGCTTCGGCTTGGGGTAGGGCTGGGCGGTATGACAAAATTTTCATATCACAGTTTTAAGAAAAAATCATATCGGTTTCACTGTATTTTGCTCAGGTTCGGCCAACTTGACATGTGCCGGAATTTGTTATTTACCTGACAACGCCTGAACACAACACACGCTCCGTTCCATTCATTTGGGCTCCACTGACTGCATATGGAAGCGACACGAGAAGCCAGCGGGGTTGTTTGCCGAGCCGAGAGGCTGCATTTAGGCTGTATGAAATGTTAAAGCATTTTCCACCTAAGTTATTACATATATTTGAGTTATCTACAAGTTTACTGTACTGTATGTCATCTACTCGCTTTCAAATGTCCGCGACGGACATTTACACAATGTCACGGATAAACATGGGAAAATGCATGAAAAAAAATCATCACATATCACCTCTGATAATGGTTTATTCATTTAAAAACACACTGTGCTCGTTTAGCACACTATTTCATGTAGTTTTTATTTGCTGGAGGGTCGCGTAGGGGGGCGTAGCGCTACAAAAATAGAAGAGCCGTGTAAAATAGAGAGTTGCCGGTGGAGTCGCTGTAATTGATTAACAGGGGGGCGAGCTACTACGGGACTCGCGCTGCAGACGTGTCGCGCCGCTGACGTGCCCGGTGGAGCCCGGCCGTAACTGTCTCGGACTCGGGACGGGTCGTCTTCGGTCAGGAAAATGCGGTCCGAGCCGTGCTCTAGTGTGCTCACCTGTGTGTGCGCTTTGTCTGTGTGTGTGTGTGTGTG
>NC_065507.1:43639121-43653363 GCF_006386435.1 Epinephelus moara | reverse complement strand
ATTTGGCACACCGAGCAAGAAAGAGCAGAGGGAGAAGCCATCGCTAACTGTAAAGCTAATGTAGCTACCAAGGCTAGTAACGTGCAAACAACAGCTAAGAGATTAGCGAGAAAGTCGTAGAAAGGAGGAGAGCTATAAGTGCTTAAACAGAACCAGTGTGGGTTAAGACTTGAAGTAGACGTTAAAGCAACTGAAGTGAGAAAGCGGGCTAGTAGAATCCATCAGAGCAGTACAGAGACGCTGTCACAGAAACACCGGAAATGACACAACTCGCTTACCGCAATACATCAGCACGTCGTATGTGGACGGATGCCTCCTGTGCGCCTCCCGCTGGAGTTGTTTCGGGCACGTCCCACTGGTAGGAGGTCCCGCAGGAGACCCAGAACACGATGGAGAGATTACATATCTCATCTGGCCTGGGAACACCTTGGGGTCCCCAAGGAGGAGCTTGAAAGCATTGCTGGGGAGAGGGACGTCTGGGGTGCTTTGCTTGGCCTGCTGCCCCAGAGACCTGGCCCCAGATAAGCGGATGAAAATGGATGGATGGATGGATGGATGGATGGATGGATGCTGACAGTAGCTTTGAAACTTCCACTTGTTTTGTCTAACTCAGCCTGCTGAAGCTTCATAATATCCTCAGATTAATTTTGGAATACATTTGTATAGATGAGGACTACAGAGTTTGCCCATCACCTTACTTTGGAATCCCATTCCTAGACCTCATTCTTTACCAATAGGCCACATACACATAGTTGTGTGTGCCCTATTGATTTTAGCGACCACTGCCCAGTGGGCTGCATTAGAAATTGTAAAACAAAAAGAATGGGACCGCAGTAAAACTTTGTTGAACAGGCTTTCTTACATGACCCACATGTCAGTGACCTCTCTCTCGTAAGTCTCATCCCAGATGCTGACCTGGCACTGCAATGCTTTTTGTCTGTTTTTTACTCCTTAGCAGATAAACATGCACCAGTTAAGAGACTGAGGATTAAAAACAGATGTAACCCTTGGTTTAAAAGTGATTTAGGTGAGTTTATTTTACAAAGAAATAAAGCTTGGGCGCAGGCTAGATCCACTAGTAGTGATGTGGACTTGCAAACATTCAGACATCTTAGGAACAAATGCACTTACATGGTTAAAAAGGCTAAATCAACTTACTATTTAAAAAATCTGTCTGTCTGTGGTATTGGGCTGAAACGATTCCTTGAGTAACTCGAATAATTTGATTACTAAAAAGCCTTGAGGCAAATTATTTGCCAGCTAGCTAAAGTGTTGGAATCTTTTGTAAATTAACAGCTTTGTGTTTTTTTTGTCTGCAAATGCTATTTTAAGTCCGTGTTAGTCTGGGTTTAGATCCGGCCATAGCACCATTACAGCAGCAACTGTGGTTTTTAAATGATATAGTTTCAGCGTTAGATCGTAGGAGACACTGTGTGACCTTATTTATAGACTTGTCAAAGGCTTTTGATACTGTTGATCACATACTGCTTCTGCATAAATTAGCCTTGCTGGGTTTTGATGAAGCATCATTTAAATGATTTCAGGATTACATCACCGATAGAACCCAGTGTATAAATGCTGCAGGAGTGAATTCAGAGTATTTAAGATTGAAAAATGGGTCAATTTTAGGCCCATTGTTGTTCGCTTTATATATAAATGATATCTGTGCCTCTTCTTTATGCTTATGCCCCATCGATAGAGGAAGCTGTATCAAACCTTCAGTGTGCATTTGACTGCGTGCAGAAATCCCTAAAAAAAATTTAGACTGATTTTAAATTAAACCAAAACTAAATTCATGATATTCACAAGGTCAAGGAAGTGTGATCTTGACGCCTCTTCCATCCGTTCCCTGAATGGCACCCACACTGAACATGTTACAGATTACAAATACCTTGGCATCTGCCTAGATGACAAGCTTTCATTTAAAACACACGTGGTTGAGCTCACAAAGTAAAGCAAAAATTAAACTGGGTGCATTGTACAGATTGAGGTCATGTTTCTCTTTAGACAACAGAAGGACAATTATTCAATCAACTATAATGTCAGTCTTAGATTATGGCGATATTTTGTAAATGCATGCAGCTCAATCCACACTGAAATCCCTTGATACAGTCTACCACAGTTGTCTCCATTTTATTACTGGGGATGGTTTTAGAACGTACCACTGTGAACTGTATCAGAATGTGTTATGGTCATCTCTCACTGATAGACGGGAAGAAACATTGTCTCCTTAAAAGCTACCCTTCAACATCACTTCTCTTTAAAAAACAGATCCATCTCTCATCGCACACGATCACAGGAATTTTTATCCCTCAAAACTCCTAATCAGTACAGAGCTCAGTAAATTAGCTTTTAGTTTTTTAGCCCCACATAAATGGAACAAGTTACAAGACATATTGAAATTGGCCAGGTATGTAGATCATTTCAAGTATATGCTGGATGATATGGTTGTTTTACAGTGTGGCTGCTTGGGTTGACTGACAGACATGATTTCTACATATTACTACGATATTATTTTTATTGTTGTGGTTGTTGTAATGTATCTGTCCTTTATGGCAGACTCCATTCTTAATTATTTAACTTTTTCATCTTTTTTCCTATTTTTTATTGCTGTTTTTAATACTTGATAGACATTGCTACTACTTATTTGTTTTTATGGACTTTTTGTCATTTTATTGCAATTATATATTTGTATCCTTCCAGCCCATTGAATGTGAACTCAGGGCATTGCTGTAAAAGAACTTAATGCTCAGTCACTTTTCCCTGAATAAACAATGATTGATGATGACATTACAAAGGGATCTCCAAATTTCCAGTATGAACAGGAGAAAATAATTGCAACAAGCAAAACCTCTTTTGAATGTTCATATGGACACCTGACTAGTGTTTTAGGACATACTTGAAGAAATGTGATAGTGCAATTTTCTGTTCACTATGTCATCATTGTCTTTCCAAATCACTGAGCTTTTGCAAGGTTACCTTGTTTTTTAAAATAATTGGTATGGTAACGTCTATGCCACAGTTGGTAGAAAACTTCTCTCACCCAAAGAGTTACCTACAGTGGCATACAAAGGTGTGGGCACCCATGGTCAAATTTTCTTTTACTGTGAGGAGTTAATTAAGTACAAGATGAACTGATCTCCAAAAGGCCTAAAGTAGAAGATGTGAAAGATATTATCCATCCATCCATCCATCTTTTAACCGCTTCATCCTCTTGAGGGTCGCGGGGGGGGCTGGAGCCTATTCCAGCTGACATTGGGCGAGAGGCAGGGTACACCCTGGACAGGTCACTAGACTATCGCAGGGCTGACACATAGAGACAGACAACCATTCACACTCACATTCACACCTACGGACAATTTAGAGTTATCAATTAACCTAATCCCCAATCTGCATGTCTTTGGGATGAAGCCGGAGTGCCCGGAGAGAACCCACGCTGACATGGGGAGAACATGCAAACTCCGCACAGAAGGGCTGCCACACCCGGGATGGGACCAGGAACCCTCTTGCTGTGAGGCGACAGTGCTAACCACCACACCACTGTGCCGTCCCCAAAGATATTATTTATTTAATTATTATTATATTTTTGTTTTTACACTTAGGGGAAAAAGGAAAGGAGCACCATGCAAACGTATGGGCACCCCAAGACATTTGAGCTCTCATACAACTTTTATTAGGGTTTCAGACCTTAATTAGCTTGTTGGAGCTATGGCTTGTTCATGACCATTATTAGGAAAGGCCAGGTGATGCAAATTTCAAAGCTTTATAAATAAAAGCAAATCATTTTCAGGTAGATGTGTCCTCAATTCGTAAAGTATGTAAGAAATGGCAGTTGACATGAACTGTGGAGGTCAAGTTGAGGTCCAGAAGACCAGGAAAAGACTGCAAAAGACATGCAAGAAGATTTACCAGACTCTGGAGTGGTGGTGCACTGTTGTACTATGCAGCAACACCTGCACAAATGTGACCATGGAAGAGTCCTCAGGAGAAAACCTTTTCTGTGTCCTCGACACAAAATTCAGCGTCAGAAGTTTGCAAAGAAACATCTAAACAAGGCTGATGCTTTTTTGGAAACAAGTCCTGTGGACTGATGAAGTTAAAATAGAATGTTTTGGATGCAGTGAGCAAAGGTATGTTTGGAGAAAAAAGGTTGAGGAATTTCTTAAAAAGAACACCTGTCCAACTGTTAAACACAGGGTCGATCAATCATGCTTTGAGTTTGTGGTGCAGCCACTGGCATGAGGAACATTTCACAGGTAGAGGGAAGAATGGATTCAGTTAAATTCCAGCAAGTTCAGGAAGCAAACATCACACCATCTTTAAAGAGCTGAAGATGAAGAGAGGATGGCTTCTACTGTACAATAAGACAATGATCCTAAACACACCTCAAAATCCACAATGGACTACCTCAAGACCTCAAAAGAGCAGTGCATGTAAGATGGCTTAAGAATCTCACAGAGGTAGAAGCCTTTTGCTGGAAGAATGGGTGAAAATCTCCTAAACGAGAACTGAAAGACACTTGGCTGAATACAGAAAGTGCTTAGAAACTGTGATACTTGCCAAAGGGGGCACTACTAAATAGTGACCATGCAGGGTGCCCAAATGTTTGCTTTGGGCCTTTTTCCTATTTCGTTAAAAGATTGAAGTAAAAAAATAATCATGCTTAAAATATTGAAGAAATGTGTCATCTTAATGCCTTTTGGAAATCAGGTCATCGTTTACTTGCTTAGCTGTACACAGTGAACAGATTAAAAGAGTCAGTTAAAAGAGTTTAATGAACCCAGCTGGAAATACTTTCATGAGCGACCCCGGCAGGTTTAAGAGAGGAATACAAAAATGTTCATGATTAGGGCCAATGTTGATTTCCAGGAAATTGACGTTCAGCTGTCTACATCTTGACTTGAAAACTGACTCACTACAGTATGTTTCTGTCTCTTTCAGGTTCCTGTGAGCACAGCAAAGACAGAGTAAACGGTCATCAAGACATCATGAGGCAGCTCAAAGGCAAACCCAAAAAAGAATCGTCCAAGGACAAGAAGGAGCGTAAGCAGGCCATGCAGGAAGCCCGACAGCAGGTGGCCACCATAGTACTGCCTACACTAGCTGTAGTGGTGCTGCTCATTGTTGTCTTTGTGTATGTGGCCACCAGGCCTGGTGCTATAGAGTAGACATTAAAGGAACTCATGAACTCCCAAACTGACTGGACTTTGAAAACTGACAATGGCTATACCCAAAGGATTACTCCCATCACGTGACGAGCCTCCCTCTGTAAGGCCAGTGATTGGCCTAGCAATTTTTTTTAAATGAAAGCCTCCCTCAAACTGTGTTTCTTTGCTCTAAGCAGAATTTAAGCTGCAGAAATAAAAAATCAAATTGAGTGGAGAAACAGTTTCTCCTTGGTGCCTTAAGATGAATGATGATGACACCAATTTAATCCTGTTCACTTGAGAGCAGCGGATGGATTCATGTTGATGTCTTACAAAATGATGCAAAGTCATGCATACCAAAGGACTTGTGCACAGCTTGCCAAGTTTGACCAGAAATGATAATAATGACTTTTGTACCACTCTTTGGGCAGCACTCAAGCCTACCTGTATGAAAAGGATTCAGTTTGCGTCTACTATGTTTGAAAGCAACTAGAGGATCTTATTGAATGTAATCAGAGAATGTGTTATCATAAGTCCAGTTTGTTCAAACACATTTGAACTTCTTCATCTTTAATGTGAATGTTACCCAATTGTTTCCACTAAGTTACTTTATTATACTTTGAGTTACTCATGATATCTGTGCATATGTAATAAGGTGCCTTAACAGATTTGCAACTGTATTATTTCAGTTAAATAAATGAATTTTTAAAATAACTGAGTTAGTGTTTTAAGATTTTTGATTTATGCATGCACATAAATTTGTTTATGGTAAACTTGTATAGAGCCTTTCTAGTCAACTGACTACTCAAAGCACTTTTTACACTATGAGTCACATTCACCCATTCACACACTGGTGGCACCATACAAGGTGCTACTCAGTTTTTAAACACACTCACACACCGATGGAATAGCCATCGGGAGCAAGGGTTCAATACCTTGCCCAAGGATACATCAACACGCAGACTGGAGGAGCTGGGGATCAAACCGCTTATCTTCCGATCAGTGAACAACCCATTCTACCTCTGAGCAACAGCCGCCCCTCTATCTTCTGTAGATCAGAACCAGACAAAAATGAATCTCAGTGCTTATGTGTCTTGGTCATAAAAAAAAAATTGAGGTAGTATTAGACTGCACTGAGCTTAAGTCTTCATCTGATGGTCTAAATTTTTATTCATGAGACCATCCTGGTGAAATTGGTGTTGTTTCAGCTTATTCAGTCACACTCACGGGATTCAGTTAGTCCTGTGGAAGTGGGGATTTACTCATGTCAGAAGGGTTACAAAAGGAGATTTTAATAATGTGCTTAAAATGCAGCTAGTGTTAGTAACTAAGTATTGCACTGTGTACTTTTATTGAACTGTACTATTGAAGGAGTGGTTAAATGTGCTACAAGTAATGCACAAGTATTCTTTTTTAAAGAAACAAATACTTATGTATTCCTTTTTCAAAGAGTTTTTCACAACTCTTCACTCAAGTATACTTTCGACCTAGTAATCTACTTTTTAATCCACTACATTTGCCACATTTACCTTGGTTACAAGCAATGTGCTGTAAATGTGAGGATAAAGTGTAGGGGTGGAGAGTGCATGTGGAGCGCCTCTACTACAGATGCCAAAATGCCAGCTGCCTGAAAGAAAAAGAAGCACCACCTGTTTTTTGAGCACGACCTATAATACACCGAGCACCTTCTCTCCTTCTCTCTCTCCTTTGCTAACACTCATGTCCTGTTACTACATCTCGCTAACTCGGCTGTACTGCATGACACTAACTCAGCTTCTTCTACGGAGCCTTTGTGCTCCACTGTCTCGCAGGTTAATTTATATCGCAGCAGTGCTTGGATAGTGTGACGTATGTGGTTGTGCTGCTGCCGTGATCCTGCCTGATGCCTCCTGCTGCTGCTGTTATCATTAGTCATACTTCTACTATTATACACATGATTATTGTCACATATGTATACTATCAGATATTAATATATACTTTAAACATATTGTACCATAATAGCTGTAATAAGAATTATAATATTATTACTTTAATGTTGTTGTAAGCTACTGTCATTACCATCTGTCCTGCATCTCTCTCTGTCTCTGTCTCTCCTTCTGTCTCATTGTGTCATACAGATTACTGCTAATTTATCATGTTGATCTGTTCCGTATGACATCTATTGCACGTCTGTCCATCCTGGAAGAGGGATCCCTCCTCAGTTGCTCTTCCTGACATCCTGGAAGAGGGATCCCTCCTCAGTTGCTCTTCCTGAGGTTCCTACCACTTTTTTCCCTGTTAAATGATTTTTTTTCCTTATCCGCTGCGAGGGTCCTAAGGACAGAGGTATGTCATATGCTGTAAAACCCTGTGAGGCAAATTGTGATTTGTGATACTGGGCTTTATAAATAAAATAAAATTGATTGATTGATTGATTGATGATGATGATGAGGGAGCAGAACCACAGACAGCTTCCAGCTACAATTCCTGGACACATCTGCCTCCACTTTCTAATAACAAAATGTAAAAAAGACAACAACAAGAAGTGCTTGAGTGCCTCCTCTTTTAACCTCCACAAGCATATTGCAGTTGGTTGCACATAGATCTACTGTGGGTGAAAATGCAGTTAGCTAGCTAATGTTAGGTTTTTTTCATTTGTCATGTGTAATGTTAATCTTTGATGTTAACGATATGGAAAAGAGAGGGGTAGAAAGGAAGAGAAGGAAAGACTGTGAGAATGTTCATATCTCATTTGTGTAGGCCTTCCTTATTTGTCAGATGAGCCCATCTGCTTTACTTCATTTAAGTTTCTTATACAAGTGCAGTTTATTTTTTATTTTGCACTGGCCCGTATAAATAAAATATAAATAGTATGGCAAGTAACTTGTACTTATTTCCCCCATGGTTATTTTTGCTTTTATACAAGTAATTTTTATAGGAGTAATTGTATAAACCTATTAAGTTATACTATAGATAGAAATCTTTAAAAACACCTCCCAAATATATAGTTTAATAAAAAAAAAAAGACATGAAGAAGAGTAATTTATGAAAGAGCACAGGATAAGGCATGTCAACTTTTACACCACACAAATTGATGGGCAGGTGCAGGAGGATGTGCACACCATGGCCCTCATTTATGAAAGGAAAGTACGACAGGAAACGGGGTGTACGGTCAGTTCCACATAAAGCTCAGCATTTATCAATGTGGACATGAGCGGAGGCTATGATCAAATCTCACATCAGGTCTTAACTTGTGTTCGCAAGTTTGAGTCAGCATGGACTTGTGGTGTAGTAGAGCAAATCTGGCTGAGTTTTTGTCATTAGACCATATTCTGACTGGCATCTGAGTATTTGCAGCCACATATTAATCACTTAGAAATGTGTAGCCTATAAGAAAATAGTATATATTGTAAAGGCATACATCACTATGTGCCCTTTATCACAGCTGACAGCCGACGCTGTGGGCCTGGCTCAAGGCTGACCAAAAGATCAAGGATTTTAAATATTGACAAGCTAAAGCATGTTTGTATAATTTCCCTTTCAACATAATTAAAAAGAAGTTATAAACCCTGCAACAGAATAATTATTTAAATACTAGAAGCCTAGGTAATTAAATGTTTACCATTGTCCAACTCTGACATAGGTGGTGCATCTGTGTCTCCTCCACCACCTGTTAGGCTAAAAATGGAAGCAGACCTGATACGCGCAGCCACACACTCTTCGGTGTCTGGGTCATTTATAAGCTTTAATATGAATATTATAATGTTATTAATATTACATAGGCAAATATTATTATTTGTAGGCTATAGATGGGTACATATCATGGATGTATAAATTAAATATTCTAACCTCAAGATCTGTCCACTGTAATGCTGTTGACTGCAGCAGTAATTTCTTTCCATACTGCGTTTTTCCGACTTCCTTCCTTCACTTTTCAGGCTGCCAGGCAAGGCTTCTAAACCCAGAATATATGAGGGTGGGATATTTGAATGGGCACGGTAGTGCAGCGATTAGCACTGTCACCTCACAGCAGAGGGTTCTAGATATGAGTCCACTGGTAGGGGCTCTTCTGTGTGGAGTTTGCATGTTTTCCTGTTGTCAACATGGATTTTGCTGCGGTGCTGCGGCTTCCTCCCACAGTCCAAGAACATGCAGGTTAAGCTTGATATAGACACACCACATGGACATCAAAGATTTAATGACACCAAAAGTCGACCTGTCTCATCACCTCACGTCACCTGTGTCTTGGCCAAAAAGTTGTACACGAACTGACGAACACATCGCAAAGACTACAGCCAACGGCAAACCAGCACACACGTTCTGCGCCTGGGTAAGAGGGAATAACTCAATAACTAAATATCAGCAGGCAGCGGTAGTTTATATTCCTCATTCAAATAAAGAAACTAAAAGACCATCATGATGCTAGTTAGCCAGTTAGCATATTAACAACACAATCCTATGTTTAAAAAACAAAGCATATTTACCCTGCACCAGTGAACAATAACAAAAACCATCAGGAAACCTTTCTGCTCAATGGATAAAGAAAAATAATCTGACCTTATGTAACAAGTTTATCTTGCTCTCACTCCCTCTTTACTTAGGCTGTTTGTTAACTTTCCTCACTTCCATTGCTCTTCTCATACGCTGAGCGGAACTGACATTCTCTTACAGCTGAAATGGAAAGCCGACAAGCCCTGAAGAGGGCAAATGGTGCAGGACACACTGCAAAGATGAGGGCAACAGACATTCACTGACGGCCCAGCAATGACCAGTGGCCGACACTCACCTTGGTGTGTCAGGGCTTTTAGGTTAAATGGTGGCTCTAAAATCCCATGTGAATGTAAACATGATTAGTTGTCTGTTTCTGTGTGTCAGTCCTGGGGTGTGGGATGGGCCCTAGCCCCCCACCCCGCGACCCTGTACCAGGATGAGCAGTTATGGATAATGAATGAATGATGTTTAAATGACAATTGTTTTCAGCTGATTCCTATGCTGTGATTGGTGAGATATGAATGTTGCATTTATCACATGTGAACCCTAAGCTTAGATGATTTCTGCGCTCTAATCTGCACTCATTTGTACGTTAGATTGATAAGGGTCTGTAAGAATTGCCTCTCTGTAGGAGAGGTGGTGGGGCCTTTTGCATCTGTGCCCAGGGACCCACTGTCTCATAATCAGCCCATAGTCTTTGATGCTATATATATATATATATATATATATATATACATATATATGTATATATTTACACACACACACACACACACACACACACATATATATTTATCTATCTATCTATTTAGTCCTATTATACATTCTATACATAAAATACTGCTGTGTGTGGGTAATTAGAATTGAAAGTGTTAAGTCTCCAAACTGTGTAGGCCTACACGTGTTTGTAAATTTTTTTTAGAAGGAATCATATAAAAGCAATTAAGTCCATTGTTATTACTAAAAACATTTTGATAGGCCTGATCGTGTATTTGACAAATGAGCTCTGAACGAGCCAGAGTTTCAGCAGCGGAAGTACAGAAAATCTTACTTCAAAATAAAACGAAAAGAATCGCACATGGAAAAAAAACTTGCAGTTGTTTGAGCAGAACATCTAAAGTTAATCACAGTATGAAGGGTTTTACCGCTGAAAACCCGGACGTTGAAACGTCCATTTCACAGTTTAAGGAGCCTTAAAGCAGATTGAAGATGTCCTAAACAACATAAACGCTAATAAGATAATACTACTTAACAGTAGTACTGTTACTACTACTTAACAGAAATTGAGGGATTCCTACTTTCCTTTTAAGTGTAGATTTGAGTTCTTTATTTTTACTGTTCATTTGTATTTGTTAATTAGAAAAATAATTTGTCAACTATGTCCACCATGAAGATTGCGCCTGGAAGTGGTCTTTTTTCACTCCAGCTAGCTTGACCCCGCTCTCCCATACCTCCCATCAATTCCTCTGAAGAAGACTTCCGGTGGTGTGTCATGGCGGTGGCATGGTGAAGCCTCCAGAAAGGGAAAAATACTCGCCCCTTTCGTCCTTTCCCATCGATTCAGGACAGATTCCCATGCTCAGTTAAGCCTGTCATCTCACGCCTCATACCTTGGATTTAGCAGCACAGCGTCGCGGTGTCCCTCCGCCCGGCCATGGCGGCTCACAAACCAGTGGAGTGGGTCCAGGCCGTGATTACTAGATTTGATGAGCAGGTAAGATGGGTTGATTCAGTGGATGGGTGTAGCAAGCTTTGGTAGTCTCGAGGCCTCAGCACCCCGGCAAACGTTACGTTTACACAATAATCCTCTTGAAATCTAACCAATCTGAGGAGCGTTTTTCACGTCAGGAATAATTTGTACGACTGAAATGCGTTGTGTCTTGCTTGTCTCCGCTGCAAAACACTGAAGATCTTGACTAGCTAGCGCCGTCTCCACGATCGGTTAGCAAATATAACAATTAACGTTATCCCGCAATTATCCTGCGATTTGTACGGACCCAGCAGGCCCACTGCAAAACTATAAAGACAAAAGCAACATGTCAGGTACATTTGAACGTGCACATAAGCGTCTGTGTCTCAATTAAAGTTTCTTAGCTAACGTTGTCTTTCGTGCCAGCTAGGTAGCTAACATTAGCAGGCCTAGCTATCTGATGTAAACAAATAAGATGTGACTGTGTTAACTCGCTGTTTTCCATATGAGCTAATGTAGTTAGTGGCATGTGAGGAAACGTCTGCTCTCCCTGCTAACTGAAAAAATTACCGTCACAACCACTGTCAGGGAGTCTACTTGATATGGCTGCTAATTTTTTTTTTTAAGCTTTATTTCTCCACATGGAATTTAGCTACAGCTACATTTACTTGACCCACTATTTTCATTTGCTTAACGTTATGTAATTGAAACTGTTTACTTTTGCTAGTCAGCACTTTTTGTCATGGTAAATCAGCAGTGATTGTAGAACTTGTATCATGTGTTGTAAAGTGAAAGCTACAGCCCTGAACTCCAGATCGTTCTGTGATAGTTAAGCTCTGTACATATTTAATACGAAAACGTAGAGACAGAAAAATGGTAAATTGAGGTTATCTTCAGATCTCTGCCAGTCATCCAAGTAGGTTTGTATTACCAAAATGAAATGTTTTTGTTGTTTAAGGGGAAATCTGACAGCCACTTTGTGTCGAGGAAAACTAAACATTTACTATTTAAAGGTAATTTGTCTTTGTTTAGTTTCTAGAAGTCTTTGCCTCTGGTGTTAGTTGTCAGAGATCATGGATTGTAGCTGGGGTTAAGCAGCTCAGCTTGGATTACTACCGTTGGCTTAAGGTGTTATAACCACTTACTAGTTATTGCTACCCAAAGCCCCAATTAAAGCCTTCCAGTCATTCTGTTTTAGTTTTTCTCCCGTTATTGATGCTTCAATATTTTATCTTGTTAACTTGCTGAACATCATCTAGTGTGCTTGGTGAGGTGAAATAATTACAGTTTAACAGTAGGCTACATTATTTGGAATGGACAGATCATAACCTGCTGGCCATGGTGTATTTTATTTTTCTACATAATACAGCTTCGCGGTGAACTTAAAGGGGAAGTTCCGTTTTTTACAACCTGGACCTTATTTCTGGCATTAAATACGGTTGTTTACTCACCAGACTCTAAGTAACACATTATCTGCCGCATAACTTGTTCATTTCACCAATATGTTTTTATGACTCGCTAGAGTTGCTTGTCATCATCATCCAGGTCATTTATACTGACCTACTAACCTCTGCAACAAAAAAAAAAAACAGAGGCAATCCGTAAAGACAGTCCTCTTTACCACCGAAACGTTCACCTTTCTGTTTCTCACTTTTTGTCACTGAGCACTATGTAATAATAAATTCACGTTTTGCATAAGAAGTGCCTCTTCTTTTTGTGCAGTGTGCGGGCCATTCTACACAAGCAATGAGAAGAAACTAAAGAAATGTAAATTCTCATAGATATTTACTTAACAAGCAAACAAATTCAAGGAAAATAAACAATTTATGCATGTGTGTAGGCTACTTACTCGATCGAATGTTGCCCGTTCGGTCCTGCAGGCTTTGGCTGGGTGTATCTCCTGGCCTCAAATCCCACTCGGAGCAACAAAGGCATTCCTCCTCTGTTGGCATAGTGGAACATTGTCCACAAGAACACCACCAGTTAGCATCTATTCTCGGACGTGCAGCGGTTTGTTGTTCTCTGGCCAGCTGTTCCTCTCTCTGCCTCCGCATCCTCCTTTCAAAGAGCTCCTCATCCGTATACTCTGGCTCAAAACAGTAAGGACGTCCATCATATTCAAAGTCATTGTCCACAACCTCAAAATCTGACAAATATTCAGCCATGTTTCAAAAAACTAACAGTAGCAAATTCCAGTTGTAAACAGAGCCGTGCTGTGGGTGTGTGGCGGCGTACGCACCTGGATGACATCATCCAGGTCAGAGGTTAGTAGGTCAATATAAATGACCCGGATGATGATGACAAGCAACTCTAGCGATTCATAAAAACATATTGGTCAAATGAATGAGTTTCGCGGCAGATAATGTGTTATTTAGAGCCTCTTTGTCGGTGCCCTGATGATTCCCACTATATGGATGTACGCGGCTCTCGCGGATCTAAATATCTTCCGAAGGACTCTAAATGACACCAAACTTATCTGGGTGAGTAAACAACCATATTTAATGCCAGAAATAAGGTCCAGGTTGTAAAAAACGGAATTTTCCCTTTAAAACCTAGAAGGCCAGTATTAAAATTAGCAAAGCTCGAAGTGCCGGCTGAAGAGCTCTCTCAGAAAGTGCAGTTTGCATCACATGTACTGAGAGATTGGTTTAGTGTCAGCATCAGAGTTCAGAGTCAGCTTTATTGGCCAAGTATGTATATACTTAGAAGTAAGGATGCCCTGATCATGTTTCATGCGCCACTGATAACAATCACCAATGATCTTTTTGTTTTGTTATAGCGGCTGGTTTAATTGTACTTCAGCATAGGTCAGTTGGACTGCTTTGGACTGTATTGGGATCTCCAACAGGTGGCAGTGTAACCGAGGCTCCAAATGCTGTATGGCATTTAAGTTTCATTGAAGAATCACAAAAAGTTTATCTTATTGGTTTGTTATTCT
>NC_065507.1:43637522-43638621 GCF_006386435.1 Epinephelus moara | reverse complement strand
GGCTGACCCAAAAAATTCAAAGCTTCGTTCGATGGCACAGGATTTGATTGTGAAAAAAAAAATTCGAAGCTTTGGCGTTTTTTTTTTTCCTTCGTTTTTTTGGGGGAGGCCATAAACGCAACACTGGTCTGAGTGGGTGGAAGTTCGCTGCAAAGATCAGCCTCTCATTGGGCGGAACGAGCCACCCGCTGAAGTCCCGCCCTACCACCTCCGGTTGCAGTTTTCAACACGTCCTTTACTAACTTTTGCGGTGTTTGATCTTGCGGGGATGTAGCCATTTTTCTGCCATGGTTCGCGTCCTGTAGGCAATATTTTTGTGGACGTGTTAAACTAAAACCTGTTTCCCCCCGGCAATATTTTTGCAAGCGCACCGTTGCTGTGGCAATGCCAAGAACGATTGTGATTGGTTGAAAGAAATACAAGCAGCCGGGGCGTTTTTTTCTCCAATCTTAAAGTGAGAGTCGGCCCAGCCAGATCTTTATTTTCTTGAGAAAGGTCTGGTGAGCGAGACTAACGCAACACTAACCTCCACCAGTCCGATACTGACAACGAGTGCACTCATAGCTGGCATGTCCAAGAGGTCATCAGATGTGTGGTTGCACTTTAAAATATGCAGAGTGTCAGATTTGCCAAAAGCAATTGGCATATCACAACTCAACATCAAATTTGGGAAATCACTTGAAAAACGTAAGTAGTAATTAAAAAAGAAAAAATCTCCGACAAGGAAACAGAAAGCCCGACGCACAATGGAGACACAGACACAGACGACTAAATTCTCTCAACAATGTGACTCAAAATAATGATAAAATAGATTTTATTGATGTAAAATATGCATTTTCCAGTTCTACCGGTCCACTCTGTGTCTGGTGTCAGAGACACTTCTGATGCTCTGAGTTGCGCATCTGTTTGATTGAGCTGAGGTATGCGCCGAGGGTTTTAATTTAGTGTTCAATCAAAAGTTAAACACTAATTATCACTGACCATTAGTGTTTTTTCGTTTGTGAATATTTTTATGTTAATTCTAGTGTTGAAAGAAACTACGTTTTCGCCATAATTATTTTACATATATGTATATATATATATATATATATATATATAT
>NC_065507.1:43623411-43636180 GCF_006386435.1 Epinephelus moara | reverse complement strand
ATGTATGTATATATATATATATATATATATATATATGTGTGTATATATACATGTATATGTATACCTGTATATGTATATATATGTATATGTATATATATATATACATGGCAAAGCTAACAATGCTTTCAAGCACATTGTAATATTGTGTAATGGTGAATTGGCTTCACTGTAATGTGATATGTTGTTTGCATCATCACTCTGTCTTGTCTTTTCCTTCAGCTTCCTATTAAAGTTGGACACCAAAACACCCACACCAAAGTCAGCACAGAGCACAACAAGGAATGTCTGATCAACATCTCCAAGTACAAGTTCTCCCTCGTCATCAGCGGCCTCACCACCATCCTCAAAAATGTTAACAACATGGTGAGTGGGGAGGGCAGTGAATAGATTGCAAAAATGTTGGTTGCCGTAATTAATCCTTCTTTTCACACTGGTAGTGAAGCAATAATTTCCCTAGTTCTAATTGTCACATATAGAATGCTTATTTGTACTTTTTGGACCGTCTCTCTTTGAAGGCATTTATGTTCATGCACTCTGTTGTTTAAACACAATGTGATGGAAGTAGTTGTGTAAAGACTGAAAAAAGAACAAGTTCAAATCCTGGTCCTTTCACACCTCTGCACACCTGGCCAGTCACCACATAATGTCACCATTTTAGCAAGTTACAGAAATTGCTGCTGACATTGAGAGGTGTTTCTAATATTCTGACCCCTTCATGTATGTAAATGCAAAGGACCAAAAAAATAGAAATACCTCAAAGTATAATGTTGTTCAGTACAACCCCACCACTAACTCTGACCTCAATGCTAAAGCAGACAATTAAATTAACACCTCTTTGGCAGTGTCAGTTAGGGCTGGGTGATAAATGACCATGTACGATATATTGATATATTTTCAAGCAAGATATAGATTTAGACAATACCGTTTATATCGATACAGGATCAAGTTGCATTACATAACGCATACCAGTGTTCATCTCTCCTCTCACACTCTCCGCACAGCTCCGCCTAACTCACTCAACTAAGAGAGACACAGAGCTGCCCCTCTCTTTAATCTGTCTGTTAATTAGTCTGCAGTGCGACATCAGTCTATATGTTGCACGTGCTACGCTAAATCAGTCTGTGAAATGAATGACATGACAGCAGTAACACACGTACAATAGTGTGGGCCTTTTCCACTCTCACTTTTGGTTTGCGCCGATTTCCATTTCAATTAACATTTTGGCGGGCCGTGCCACCAAGCTGTGCCTAAGCTGGATCTTCTCCAGGGCAGAGCCAAAAACTGGGCCGCCCGCCCTCAAGCGGGTACCGGTAATGTCTCATCTACCGCAGGCAACCCCTGATGACCCCTCAATCAAGCCTGTGTTGTGACACTGAACTCACCTCTGTTGGCAGGAGACCACACAGACTGGTGTTTTTTAAAGTCTGTGTGTGTTCAGCTCTCAGTACTGTTGTAGCTTCTAACTGAATCTCAGTGGTTTGGAGTTTAGTTTTTCTCCTGCATCCTGTTCTTACTTCTTACATTATTTCCTTATTTTGCTGCTTCTCAATAAAAGTTTTTACGTAACAAAATGAGGGGGGGGGGGGGGGGGGGATTTTATTGTGAAGAATGTACAGGAGATTAAATGTAGTAATCACTGAATTAGCTGAACTTTGTTAGCTGCTTTTCTTAAATAAAGACATGTCTAATAATACCACCGGGAGGAAGAGTTAAATCAGAATCAGCCACAGTGCGATGTTGGATGAAGAGCTGCAGACAACAGGCTCTTACTGCATCTCTGCAAACAGCTCACCCCCAACAGGTAAACTTCTTCTATCTGCCCTGCTGTGTGATGGAAAAACACATGCAGCAAAAATAACAGGTGACTTTAGCCATGGATCAGCTTGCAACTTGCTACTGAGTACCGGCGAGTTTGCTGGCCAGTCAAGCACAGGGATACCATGTTCCTTAAACCAGGTAGTAGTACCTTTGGCAGTGTGGGCAGGTGACAAGTCCTGCTGGAAAATGAAATCCACATCTACATAAAGTTGGTCAGCAGAGGGAAACATGAAGTGCTCTAAAACCTGGCAGACGACTGAGCTGACCCTGGACCTGAGAAAACACAGCGGAGCAACACCAGCAGATGACATGGCTCCCAAAACCACCACTGACTGTGGAAACTTTACACTAGACCTCAGGCAACTTGGAGTCTGTGCCTCTCCTCTCTTCCTCCAGACTCTGGGACCTTGATTTCATACTCTTATCTGAGAAGAGGACTTTGGACCACTGAGCAACAGTCCAATCCTTTTTGTCCTTATCCCAGGTACGACGCCCCTGACGTTGTGTCTGGTTCAGGAGTGGCTTGACACAAGGAATGCGACAGTTGAAGCCCATGTCCTGGACACGTCTGTGCGTGGTAGCTCTTGAAGGACTGACTCTAGCTGTAGTCCACTCCCTGTGAATCTCCCCCAAATTCTTGAATGGGCTTCGTTTCACAATCTCCTAAAGGCTGCGGTTATCCCTGTTGCTTGTGCACCTTTTTCTACCACATATTTTCCTTCCATTCAACTTTCCATCAATGTGCTTGGATACAGCACTCTGTGAATTGCCAGCTTCTTTAGCAATGACCTTTTGTGTCTTACCCTCCTTGTGCAGGGTGTCAATGATCGTCTTCTGGACAACGGTCCAGTCAGCAGTCCTCCCTATGATTGTGTAGCCTACTGAACCAGACTGAGAGACCAGTTAAAGGCTCAGGAAACTTTTGCAGGTGTTTTGAGTTAAGTAGCTGATGAGAGTCTGACACCATGAGTCTTCAATATTGAACTTTTTCACAATATTCTAATTTTCTGAGATACTGAATTTGGGGTTTTCATTAGCTGTGTCAGTTAATTAAAAAATTAAAAGAAATAAACACTTGAAATACATCAGTGTCTGTGTAATGAATCTATATTATACATGAGTTTTGCTTTTTGAATGGAATTACTGAAATAAATCAGCTTTATGATGATATTCTAATTTATTGAGATGCACCTGTATGGTGTATCACCATTCAGCCTGAAAATACGGAGGTATGGATTTTTGTCCATATCGCCCGTGCCTAGTTTCAACAAATATATTAATCTGATAGGCATCATTAAAGTAGACTTGTTGGACAGTATTTGATTGCATCAGACCAAACAGGTATACTTAAAGTGTCCATTGAGTATATGATACAGAAGTGGATACTGATAAGGAGGAATTGGAGAAGGAAGTAAGCAAAGAGATGAAGGATTATATTTTGGATAAGGGTCTGTAATCCATTCATTCTTGTTTGATTATTGTCAGATCTTGTAAAATACAATTCAGAGTTTTCCATAAATTGCACCACTCAGGACTCACGCTTTGGTTTGATATGACACAGTGGTGTCACATTTTCAATATGGCAAAAAAGTATAGAAAAAGGTATAAATGCCAGAAAACTAACATCATAAGGTGTGATGTTTTTTTTTTTTACTTTGAACGCTAATGGAGCTCTACCTGAGTTGGGGTGGGGGTGTCTTCTTAGCAGCATATAAAACAAAAGAGCTACTTATAAAATATAAAATGTGGTGCTGTAGTTATCAACAAATACAATCAAAAGAAACTTCTGTTTCTGAAATGCCAAAAAGAAATGTGTTAAAAGTAGCATCATAATTTGGGCTTTTGTTTTTTTATACAGAGCAGGAATTACAGTTTGGCTGAAATGGGCTCATGAAGGAATATTTTAATCGGGTTCAATTTCATTAACCATGTTCTTGATGCCTGCGTTTTCCACTTCAGAGTCGGGCCTCATATCCTCATAACGGCATGAATGAATTGATGTGTTTGAAGTATTCCCACAGATGTAATCTACTATCATGTAGTATTTTTATCCCCCACTCTAACTCACTGTTGTTCTCATAGTTCACAGCAAAACCGAAGTGGCTCCAAACACGAGACCTGTAGGTTATCAGAGGATCTTGTATTTCTGGCTCTGGTAATGGTGTTACTAACCATAATGCAAGGAGCTAGTGTAGCGTAGCTGCCTCCCAGTGTGTCTCGCTGGAGTACAATATTGTGGTTTTTTGGGTGGGAGTGGCAGACAGCATGTCGCCTGTTCTGTCCTGTAGGCTGCCTTGTTGAACACAGTGGCACTGAGAGCATTATATAAAACACAGTTTAAGCTGTAGATTTTATTTTCCACATGTAATAGCATAGTTCAACTTACTGTTTGGTTTGTTATGCGTACCAAACAGAAAGCCTTTTTACTGTACAGTTCAATACAAATACATGTGTTGTAAAACTCCTAATATACACTTCTCAAAAAATTAAGGCAACACTTAATGGTCCCAGTATAACCCCAAGTCAGTTAAAGTTCAGGGATATCAAGTTGTCCATTTAGGAAGCACAAGTGATTGTAAGTCAGGTTCACCAGCTTTGGTGCAAATGAAAGTGACAACAGGTGCAGCAGAGAGACAAAAGCAAGACAACCCCCAAAAAGGGAATGGTTTTGCATGTGGTGGCCACAGACAGTTGCTCTCTCCTTATCCTTCCTGACTTAGTTTTTTCTAGTTTTGTGTTCTGCTAGTGTCCTTGTCACTACTGGTAGTACAAGGTGGTACCTGCAGCCCAATCAGGTTGCACAGGTAGTCCAGCTCCTCCAGGATGACACATCCATACGTGTGGTCACAAGAAGGTTTGCAGTGTCTCCCAGCACAGTCTCAAGAGCATGGAGAGGAGCTACCAGGAGACCGCCCGTTACATGAAGAGAACTGGACAGGGCCATAGAAGGGCAATAACCCAGCAGCAGGACTGGTATCTGCTCCTTTGTGTGAGGAGGAACAGGAGATGAACTGCCAGAGCCCTACAGAATGACTTCCAGCAGGCTACTGGTGTGCATGTTTCTGACCAAACTGTCAGAAACAGACTCCATGAGGGTGGCATGAGGGCCCAACGTCCTTTAGTGGGACCTGTACTCACAGCTGAGCACCATGCAGCTCAATTGGCATCTGCCAGAGAACACCAGAATTTGAAGATCCGTCATTGGTACCCTGTTCTCTTCACAGATGAGAGCAGGTTCCCACTGAGCACATGTGACAGGTGTGAAAGAGTTTGGAGACACTGTGGTGAACGCTATGCTGCCTGTAACATCATCCAGCATGACCGGTTTGGCGGTGGGTGAGTGATGGTCTGGGGAGGCATATCCTTGGAGGGATGCACAGACCTCCATGTCATATCCAATGGTACCCTAACTGCTGTTAGGTACCAGGATGAAATGGGCCCTGGGTTCCTCCTGGTACAGGACAATGCCTGGCCTCATGTGGCCAGAGTGTGTAGGCAGTTCCTGGATGACTAAGGCATTGATGCCATTGACTGTCCTTCTCATTCCTCTGACCTAAATCCAATTGAGCACCTATGGGACGTTCTGTATCAGTGCATTCGATGCCACCAAGTACTGCCACAGACTTTCCAGGAGCTCGCTGATGCCCTGATCCAGGTCTGGGAGGAGATCCTCCAGGACACCATCCACCGACTCATTAAGAGCATGCATACCTTAATGGATTGATGATTTTTTTTTGCCACTGACCATTGTTATGTTATTTGTTTTTCAACAAATTATATAATGTACATCGGTAAAGATTTTCAACTTGAATAATTAGTTCATCAGAATTGATGTGTGATTTAAGTTTTCCTCTGATTTTTTTGAACAGTGAACATATGTATACATACATACATACATACATACATACATATCTCATATGTCTGATATATGTTTACCTGTAAACACTATTTTACTCTGTCTCTTTTTGTTTCTCTCTCTCTGTCTCTCTCGGTCTCTTTCCCTCTGTCTTTGTCTCACTCTTTCTCTCTCTGACTGTGACTGTCTTCAGCGGATATTTGGAGAAGCTTCTGAGAAGAACCTCTACCTCTCCCAGCTCATCATCCTGGACACTCTGGAGAAGTGCCTGGCAGGGGTGAGTCTTCCCCATAGACTGTACATAAAGATGAACATCATGTCTCCACTTACCCCTGCTGTACAGACGTGAAACAAAGATATTCTGGATATGGCCGCTGTCATCTTGCTCTGGTGACATATTTTGGAGCCCCAGTCTGCACGGTATCAAGTTACCCACCTATGCACCCGCTGGACCAATTGAGTGAGCAGCGTCACTGAATGTGAGCCCACGGATTGGCTCACACAGTTGTCAATCATGTTGTAAAATCCCTGTTTAATAGCATTAAATAACTAATTAAAACCAAACGTATCAGAAAAACGAACACTTGAACATTCAGTAGCATGATAAAAAACTACCTTAAATGACAGAAACCATCTTTGGGAAAAATTTATTTGATGTGAACAGTGAGTTTTTGTTTAGCCCATGTCACATCCGCTAACATGGAGGAGGCGGGCTTTATGATCCATACTGCAACCAGCCACTACGGGGCAATCCAGATTTTCTGGCTTCACTTTTGGGAACTGTCATGTGTCCATCTTTATATACAGTCAAAAACAAATTAATTAACAACAAAAATTGATTTTTAGAGTACCTTGGTGTATTTTTGGGTTGGGGTAGTGTCTATGAAACAGGAAAGGTTTCTAAATTCTTAAGAAAAGGGATTTGTTAAGAAAGCTATTTCAGCATACAGCTGATGGTCCTACTGCTTTTCCAGTTATGTGGTATGTCCAAACACTGTTTCATGTGGGGGGTGGGGGGGGGGTNGGGGGGGGGGGGGGGGGGGGGGGTCTGTGGAGCGAAGTCACAGAAAAACGATGGGGACGTAGGTCTCAGTCTCTTAAAGGAGGAGATAAGAGCGGCCTCCTCCAATACGAAAGAGGCTCTTGTTTCGTGGCGTGGAAAAAACTCGAATAAAAAAACTTAAATCTTTACAAGAAGAGGCAGCAAAGTGCTCCAAAATAACTGACCTGTCTGGCCGCGGCGTTGGTTGACGGGCCGAGGCTGCTGGTGTTGCTAACGATGGAGCTGGAGGCGACAGTGCCATTATAGCAGGTGTATTAACGTTAGCTAACGTTCGTGAGTGTGTAATGAGCAATGTTGGCTTTGGCAAATTGCGTATTTCTTCTAGGTGTCCGTTTCAAGAGGCCAGCTAGCCTACTAGGTATTGCATAAGGTCATTATAATTTAAACCTGTACTAAAAGAAAATATGTGCTTGCTTTTTTCCTGTGGATGCATGCAGTTAACGTTAGGTGGTGCTCCCAGTCCCAAGGACAATGAAGCTGAGGGACAGACTAACCCCAGTCGTGATGAGGAGGATGAGACCAGAAATATGACAGGTGCAATGTGAAGGCATAGCCTACTATGCATTACATTTTAGCCAGAGGAAAACCATTTTAGTAGTATTAAGTGGGAATAAGTTGACTAAAAGGGCAGACAATTATATTGTGCATAAAATTAGATGCATTAGGATAGATTCATATGCTCTTATTTTAAGTTAAATAATAAGCACATCGCCATTTGCGGCCAATTCATTATTGCATTTATTTTATAGTCTGGAATTAAACAATAATTGCTGATTTTCTTATGCAGTTGATTCTGAGGACAGCGTTTGTGTAGTGTGTACAAGCATATAGAGGATTATAGGTATAAACGTGTGGGTCGGTGTGTTGGCCGGTGCGTCTTTATGGATCTTTAATGTCACATTTTTAATTATTTTATTTTACTAACCTATTTATTGGATCTATCTATCTATCTATCTATCTATCATACAACATATGTGAACATGTAAAGATACTTTATTTGCACTTTGTACTTAGTTATACATTCATACTTTTGTTTTTCATGCAATCTTGTACTTCTGCATGTGACCACCACTAAGTAAATCTAAAAGAAATCAGATATGAGCATTTGGAAGCTCATTTTTCCACCAAAAAAACAATTGAGGAGCATAACCCCGGTACCCCCTAGCAGGTGCCGGGTCTCATATCCTTCTCACCTTTTTCACCCCTGACCCATTTTCATGCCTGTATAATACTATAATAGAGTACATGTGGTTCAGTTAAGATCATCTGATAAAAGTCTTGAAAGATCAGTCATATCACTTGACGTTATGTTGCTTTCTGTGGAGGTAATGTCAAACTCTGACCTGAGTTGTAAGTTTACCCAATGCCAGGAATTGCTGATTTATTAACGTCTGGCGTTCATGGCACAAGTATAGGTTATAGCTTGAAAAGAACCAGGACCGCGATGTGCAGAATGTGGACAGTGTGTAGTAAAACGTTCAACTTTTTTAACATAGGAGAGGCAGCACTAGCTAGTTATGCTAAAGGAGCTGATCGCCAGCTTTTTCACCCTGTTAATCAACGTGACACAGCTGCTAGTTGTACCCCCTCGTCCACATAAAGTCAGCTGTTGCCTGTACTTTCATCTTTTAACACACACGACTAGGGATGTCACGATACCAATAATTCAGTAGTCGGTGCCGATACCAGTAAAATTACACGATTCTCGATACCAAAGTCGATACCACGGTAAAAAAAAAAATCCTAAGATCCCATGTACTTAAACAAGAAACACTTTATTAAAATATTTGCATTAAAAAATCACATTTCTATCAACAGATTGATATTACTTGATATTAAATGACCCAAAACACACCTAGTAGATGACAACTGCCTTGCTGAGGAAGGTGAAGGTGATGGACTGGCCAAGTATGTATCCAGCCCTAAACTCACCTGTGCACCTGTGGGGCATCCTCAAGCTGAAGGTGGAGGAGTGCAAGGTGTCTTCACATCCATCTGGGAGAGGATTCCTGAAGCAACCTGTGAGCTCTGGTGAATTCCATGCCCAAAAGGGTTAAGGCAGTGCTAGATAATAATGGTTGGCACACAAAATATTGACACTTCAGGCACAATTTGGACATGTTCACTGTGGGGTGTACTACTTTGGTCCAGCACCCAGCATTAAGTTTTTTTGGGATGTGCGTGCTACCTTTACCTGTTATAGGTAGTGAATTTGAAACATCAGCATAAGAGACAAGAAAACATGGACAGAACTAAAACAGTAGGCCTAAATGAAGATGGCAGGCAGTTAAAAAAAAAAAAACATGAACAGAAAAAGACATCAACTGGAACATAGATTGCATGATTGGAAGACGCATGGAACATGATTGGAACACACAAACACACACACACACACACAACTAAAAAAAGTAGGCCTTAATGCAGTCAGTCATGAAGGAGGCACTGTAAGGTAGTTGCTTTTGAAACATGAACAGATTGTGCAAAGTCTGCAAACAGTGCAGTGCAAATGAGGAAAAAGTGGACCATAGAATAACACCAACTAGTACTACTTTTGCAAATACAAGAGTGCAACCCCGATAGTTCTGTTTTAGCAGGGCAGCCATTCGGCTTACATGATGCAAATGGTATTGGCAAAATGATACAATTCACAGCTTTTTGCCACTTTTCTTGACTAGTTCAAGGTTCTTGTAGAGGAAAACTAACATGTCAACATAGTCTGTGGTAAGTCGGGCACGTCGTGGACGTCGTGGATCTTCATCTGCACTCAGTTCCGGCATTTTGCTATATACCAGGAACTCATCACGTAACTTCTCTTGTGTGGAGAGCCTTGCTTGAGGTGGTGCATCAGCACTGCACTTCTTTTCTCCTTGAAGCAGATGCTTCAAATCAGCCTTTGGCTTTTTTGATGGCCTGCTTTGGCTTGAGGCCTCTGCTGCTTCTCCTGTCGCAATGGGGGTTTCAGATGTGCCAGGCTGAGCATCATTTGCATCATCCTCTAGAGCAACAAAACCATCCTTATTTTTTTAATTTATTTTTTTCAAGATGGCGCTGCCCGAGTGGCAGCTGGTTACAGTACCTCCGACCCCTTTCTGTCCTTGAAGGGAGCGATCACATCGTAATGAAACGCTAGAAATGGGACGCTAGTAAAACCATTGTTTTCCTATGATACGGTGCGTCTGACCGGCGTTCAAGCGTCTTTTTAGATGGGCGTTTTTCTGGCATCTTTTTAGACACGCGTTTTTAGATGCGCGTAGATGCTGAAAAATGAAAATATTTTCAACTATTTGAGCGTCAGATGCCAGTAGCTAGCACGCATTAAATAAGCGCTTCCAGCGTTTCAAGCGTCTTTGAAGCGTCCGCATCTCTAGCGTCTCATTTCTGTGTGATCACCCCCTAAGTGTGTTTTCTGTGTTTTTTGTTATTTTTTTATTCGCCAATCTCACTCGTTCGCGTCCAACAACGGATGTGCAACTGCTGAGATTTGTTTTATGCTTTTTATTCACTTATGGACTGTTTAAAGTTACTTCTGGAGAGCCATTCAGTCATGGCTCGATTGTTTACATCCGCGATCAGCTGTTGGCACTGTGCCACACTTGTGTACTCCCCATTGAGAGACCGGAGATCCCCAATGAGTTAAGGAGAAGGAGACAGGGATGCAGAGCTGGAGTCAAGTGTTGGGAGCGGAAAAAGCGGTACAAACCATCTGTACCGTCCGTTATTATGGGGAACGTGAGATCTCTCCCTAATAAGATGGAAGAGCTCACAGCGCTGACCAGACTGCAGAGGGAGTTACAGACGTGTAGCATGATGTGCTTCATGGACACCTGGCTGAATGAACTCACTCCAGACTCTCTGAACGGATTTCAGCTGTTCAGAGCGGACAGGAGGGCAAAGACCAGCATGGCACTGAGGGACTGTTTTGGAACAACTGACTGGGGAGTGCTGTGCAGTCCACATGGGGAAGACATTGACAGTTTGACTGACTGCATCACAGACGACATCAACTTCTGCGTGGACAACACTTTACCGATCAGGAAGGTACGGTGCTTCTCCAACAACAAGCCGTGGGTGACCCCTGATCTAAAAGTGCTTCTGAATGAGAAGAAGAATTTTTAGATCAGGGGACAAAGAAGAGCTAAGAACGGTCCAGAGGGACCTTAAACTAACTAAACTAAGGAGGTGTAAGGACAGCTGCAGGGGGAAGTTGGAGGAGCGCCTTCAACACAACAACGTAAGAGAGGTGTGGAGAGGCCTGAACACAATCTCTGGCCACAACAACAACAGTGGGAGGGGCCCAGAGTCCGGAGACCGGGGGTGGGCGAATGAACTGAACCTGTTTTTCAACAGGTTTGATTCTGCTCCCTCTGCCTCCCCCACCCACCAGAGCACAGAACCAGGGCCCTCTCACCCTCTCTGGCACACCTCCTCCCCCTCCCTCGGGTCATCAGGGACATCAGCTGCACCCTCCCCTCACCTCTTTACCCTCACCTCACCCCCCACCCCCTGTTGCAGCCTCTCCATAACAGCTGACCAGGTGAGGAGGGGGCTCATGAAGATCAAGGCGAGAAAGGCTACTGGTCCGGATGGCATCACCTCCAGACTGCTGAGACACTGAGCAGTCCTGCTCTGTCAAGTGGTTCTGCACATCTTCAACCTCAGCCTCAGTCTGGAGAAGGTTCCTGTCCTGTGGAAGACTTCCTGCGTGGTTCCTGTAACAAAGACTGCACACCCCAGGGAGCCCAACCACTTCAGACCTGTAGCCGTGACCTCCCACCTGATGAAGACCATGGAGAGGATTATATTGAACTACCTCAACCCCTGGTTAGAACAGAACTGGACCCCCTGCAGTTTGCATATCAGACAGGCATTGGGGTGGATGACACAGTCATCTACCTGCTCCACTGATCACTGTCTCACCTGGAGAACACTGGAAGTGCTGTGAGAGTCATGTTTTTTTTTACTTTTCCAGCGCTTTCAATTCAATATAGCCATCTTTGCTCAGGGGGAAGCTGGAAGGAGCTGGAGTCGACTGCCACCTGGCTGCCTGGACCATCGACTACCTCACCAGCAGACCACAGTATGTGAGGCTTCGTGACTGCGTGTCTGATTTGGCAGTCTGCAGCACAGGGGCTCTACAGGGGACAGCCCTTGCCCCCTTCCTCTTCACCCTGTACACATCGGACTTCAGATACAACACAGACAGCTGCCACCTCCAGAAGTTCTCTGATGATACAGCCATTGTTGGGCGTGTGTCAGAGGGGAATGATCTGGAGTACAGGGGGGTCATCACGGAATTTGTCAGCTGGTGTGAGGTCAGCCGTCTTCACATCAATGCCAGCAAGACAAAGGAGTTAGTGATTGACTTCCGCAGGAAAGCACCCCAGACTACTCCAGTGAACATCCAGGGTTTGGACATTGAGGTCTTGGAGGAGTACAAATACCTGGGTGTTCACCTCAGCAATGAACTGGACTGGTCCTCGAACACCAACGTCCTGTACAAGAAGGGCCAAAGTCGTCTCCACCTGCTGAGGAGGCTGAGGTCCTTTGGAGTATGCAGGACACTGCTAAGGACTTTCTATGACACTGTGGTAGCACCTGTCATCTTCTATGCAGTGGTCTGCTGGAGCTGTGGAAGTATGGAGAGGGACAGGAAAAGACTGAACAAGCTGGTCAGGAGGACCGGCTCGGTCCTGGACTGTCCCCTGGAGACCATCGAGGAAGTGGGTGAGAGGAAGATGTTAGCCAAGCTGATATCCATCATGGACAACACCTCTCACCCCCTGCATGAGACTGTCCGTGCACTGAGCAGCTTATTCAGCAGCAGACTGCTGCACCCACAGTGCAAGATGGAGCGCTACCGCATGTCATTTATCCAATCAGCTGTCAGACTCTTTAAGAGCAACATCTGATGTAATGTAGCACTGTCATGTCTGCTGCATAACACTGTTTAAACCATCGCTGCGATGACCCTGTGCAATTTGTATATGTATATATATATATATATATATATATATATATATATGTATGTATAT
>NC_065507.1:43620168-43622880 GCF_006386435.1 Epinephelus moara | reverse complement strand
ACACACACATGTATATACATACATATATACATACATATATACATAAAAAAAAAAAGACTGATTAGATTATAATAATCCCCCTATCACTCCTAACATTCCTCCCTCCTAACAAAAAAAAAAATCTGGATCCAACCTATTTGTTTTTTTTTCCATTTTGTTTTTATCATTTTTATATTATTTTCTCATTTCTTAAAAACAACAATATAGACGTCCCCTTAATAACTAGTGACGTATAACTCGAGAGTTATGACTGACAATTTAAAAGATTATGCAAATATAATCTAATCAGTCTTTTGACTCCATTCATTTCTGTACATCAACAATGCACTCCAACTTGTCCCCAAACACAATCCATATGCTCATCCCCTTGACAGGGTGTCGGCAATAACATTTTCTTTGCCTGGCAAATGCACAACCGTCAGGTTATAGGGCTGCAAAATAAGACTCCACCAGAACACTCTCTGACTGGATGTTTTAAACATTGACAGAAATGTAAGTGGGTTGTGATCAGTGAGGACCACCAGATCACCTCCAGCACTAGAAACATAAACCTCAAAATGTTGGACTGCGAAGACCAGAGCCAGGGCCTCCTTTTCAGTGGTAGAATATCGCTTCTGATGGCGGTTCAGTTTCTTTGAGAAGTATGCAACAGGCCGATCTACTCCTGACACATCAGTCTGTAATAGCACCGCCCCCACTCCCACATCACACGCGTCCACTGCATTATTATTTTTATTTATTATTATTATTATTTATTAAGGGCCGTCTTGCGGTTGATAATAACAGCCGACTCCTCCACATACTGAGTGCAACAAATAGGATCCCACCTGAATGCGGTTTACTATTTCTCGGTGCTGAAAAAGCATTCGACCGCTTGGAATGGCCATATCTCTGGAGGGTGCTGAAAATATTCAAGTTTGGTGATAACTTTATCAATATGGTTAAGACCCTGTATGCTAATCCCTCAGCTCGGGTGACATGATCGGGTGACATGATCCATATTGCACATTCTGCGCCCCTGGGGGCCTCCAACGTTGGACTATGATCTTTTTGGCTCATAGTCCAACAGCCCCCTGGGCTCGTTTCTTCATGTTGTATGGGAGTGCCCTGGGATTTTGGAATTCTAGGGGAAGGTTATTAGGACTTTAAATGACTTAATAGGAATACAACTGCCAATGGACCCATTTGTACATCTTCTAAATGACGATTCCAAACTATTTCTAACAGGAAAATCACACAAAATTTAGCTGGCAGGACTGACAGCAGCCAAAAAGATCATAGTCCAACGTTGGAGGCCTCCCCATGATATCTCTAAGACACATTGGCTTTGGAGTTTCTTGGATATCGCTTATTTGGAACTGTCGTTAGCAAGGATTAACAATGCTCAACAAGACACAATTTTATTATGGACAAACCTGATATCAGACCTGAAATATATTCTGACTGAATAAGGACACAATGAGTGTGTAAAGGTGATTAAACTGATGAGCTGGTGGTGGGGGGAGGGAGGGAGTGGGGAAGTATGGGGGGCGGCATGGGGGGTTTGTGGGGGGATGTTTTTGTGTGTTTTGTATGTTGGGGTGTTTTGTTTTGCACTTGAGAAAATTCATTAAAAATTGAATGAGAAAAAAAAAAAAAGAAAGAAATCCACGTAACCAGGATACATTTCCTAGAGTGCAGCAAAATATGCAAAATCCACGTAACCAGGATACATTTCCTAGAGTGCAGCAAAATATGCAAAAGGTCTCTGTTACGAAAATCAGATGGTAGTTCATCATTTAGTCCCAGCAGACGAGTCCTTGCACCAAGGTGTAATGGGCGCTTGAAAATGACATTAAGCTGTTGAATTATTGCGAACCAAAACTTTTGGACAGTTCCATAGACAATGAAAAAAAGAACCAACAGCAGATTGACATTTGATACAATCATCTGATAAATTTGGGTTCATTCTGTGTCTGGCTTCTGGAGTAATATAAATCCTGCGTAGAATCTTGAATTGCCTCTCCCAGGCTGTGTTAGATGCTACAGTGGGAGCCACTCAAAAGTTCCCCTGTTTCCATGACTGAACCTCGGCAGGTCCGCGGCAGGTCCGTGACTGCTCCATGCAAGCCTGCCGCCTGCTCCGTGGAGTTAATTTAATCCCCCGCGATGACGTAGGAAATGCAGCCCTGACTTGTAATGCCCCTAGAGACCTGTGTGAAAACCAGTTGCAATGCTTCATTTGTCCACGGAGAGGAGCAGTGATTATCACCAAAATACTGTAATATCTGCAGATTTGGGAAAGATGGCTTATCAGCTGGTCCATGGCTCCACAGAGCCACTATTTAGCCTAGCAGCATTTTATGACTAGGTTGAATTACAACTACTGTATGCAACCCATATTTTTTAAAATATTACCATGTGAAAAACCAAGAGGACGCTCTCTTTTTATTTTTCAAAACCTACTTGTCCCTGTGTTTGCCGTTAATTAGGCTACCCCAGTGTAATTAAACTCAATCTCATTTACTGTTGTTGGGAAGAGGAGGAGCTAAATATGATCATTGGCAATAATTCATAATTATTAATATTAATTATGGATTATTAAAATATTTGATTAATTAATTAATGATTAATTAATTATTACATAAGCATAATAATCAAATTAGCTTACAGCGGGGCACCACCGGGAAAACCCGGACCAATGATCAGACGTAAATTCAGTCTCAAGAGTGT
>NC_065507.1:43618886-43619063 GCF_006386435.1 Epinephelus moara | reverse complement strand
AGGTACGCTTTGTGATGATATACCCCGGCGTGACGTCATCGGTGCGGGGTTGGCCATGGCGGATTTCACCCAATGGGAGCTGTGTATTTCAAGGGACCTCTGCTGGTCAGCTGGGGTGCTGTGTTGGGGGTTGAATCAGCTGATTCACACAGAGAAAGGGGGTTGACTGATTCCTTT
>NC_065507.1:43613143-43618857 GCF_006386435.1 Epinephelus moara | reverse complement strand
AGCTGGGGTGCTGTGTTGGGGGTTGAATCAGCTGATTCACACAGAGAAAGGGGGTTGACTGATTCCTTTGTTCTTTTGGGCGCCAACATGTGGTCTCAGGCTTTGATTGTTACATGTAGGCCCAAAAGTTTATGGATAAGGTGTAGGCCTTTGTTAGAAATCCTTGTACGGCACAACACCGTGCTTTGTGCGACTTTTTTGCTGTGTTATCATAATTCAAACTGAGGTATTTGGAGAAGATCCAAGAAATAAATAACATCGATCCGTACGAGCTACCTGCAGCTGGAGCAGGGACCTAGAGGCGTTGCCACCCTGTACCTACATGCAGTTGGTTCACTACTTAGTTTTCGGCATTAGTTACTATACTATGCAGGAATTTAAAAGCCTGAAATCACTGGACAGTCCCACTAAGACATGGCATAATGGTTATGTGTGTTCTGTGTGTAAAAGGCAGCCGTGGACCACACTTTGCCATGATGACACACACACACACTCACTCACTCACAAGGTGAAAACAATACCAGGCATCACGGTGTGTCACGGCTGGTAAAAATGTTATTTAATAAGTTCACCAGCAATTTGTCTTTGTAGAAAGAGTGTCCCTGGTACTCTGGATAATCCACAGACCTCACTCAAGATTTTCTGTCATAGGGACTTCAGCTGAAAGCACTTCCAAGGAAGACTAATAACACTGGGTCACTGTTTCTGAAAAGATGTGTTGCTTTTGAATCTGTTAAATGTTTCCAATGTTGTGAGCATCGCAAATGAAATGCCTTCCACCGTATTGGAGGGTGGAGGCATCAATATCAGATATCTCAAAATAAATCCAAAATGATCCGCATGGCGAGATAGCCGTGCGTCAGCCAGGACGCACATCTCTACTGTGTTGCCTCCTGCTCAGACGCAGGCAGCATATATTTCCCTCTCTGCACAGAGATGCATTTATTTATAGTAACCACGTTTTATAGCAGCATTTTTGAGCAGCATATACATGTCCTCTATAAATCCCGACCAAGTTTGGATGAACGAGTCACACGCAATCTGACAGGAAACGAAGGCTGCTCATCGGTCCCTTGCGCCACTGTATGCAGGACGCACGGATTACATGAGAGGAGCGAAAGGATCCATGGTATAATTAACCACAAAACACGTAAATAACTTCATATTACTGGCGTGTAACACTCATTAATGCTTAAGCTGAGTCCTCTACGAAATGAGAATGTCCATTTGAAATAATCTTCTCATGTTTAATGTCCGAAAATGAATTAAATTTGTTCAAGGCGTCAAACTGATCTTTGTGCATGATGATCTCAAACACACTTCACTGACTTATATTTTCGTTAGGCTATTATTTTTTTCGTTAATGTATAATTATTTTCAGTAAATCAGGCAAGCTTATTCTATTGGAATTTATATTTATTTTTTATATGACATTTTACACAGCTGCTTAAGTTAATAAAGCTACGAAACGAAAAATCACAAAATCATCGAAAAACTCCATATAGCCTAAAAAGACTCAGTGTAGAAATGTCTTCTCTCTCTCCCCGCATTCCAAATAACCCAGTACGCAAACAAAAGGTTAGAGCATAGTTATGCTAAATCACTGGCGTTGGAGGGGGAAGGGCAGCTCACAGCGCGCACATTCCGGCAGGACAGAAGAGATAGTTGGGTCTTTTTCTCCACTCAAAGCATCTGTGAAGGCACTAAGAGGAGCTAGAACATCCCTCACTCTTTCTAGGGTGGTGATGTCTGTGTCTTTGGGCATCAGGTGATAATATTTGCAGTCCTCTGCCAGGGCTGCACAGATTGCTTGCTGTTGCACAGTGACAGCCATGTAGGTGTCTACAGCTCTGCTTGTCCACAGATCTGTTGTGCATGCATAGAATGGTTTCTGTGCCAGTCGTGCGGCAAGGACACTTCTGGTCTCTTGGTAGAGCTTCAGTATTTCTGTGTGCATGTAGTTTCTTCCCGGCATGCCATACCTTTTGTCCAACTCATGCACAAGATTCCTGAAGCCACTTTTTTCCACAGAGTACACAGGTACCTCATCCAGACAAATGTATTCTGCAACTGCCCTGTTTAGTCGTTTGGCATCTTTTCCATCTTTGGGATACTTTTGGGCCAGTTGAATGGTGGAAGTAATGGTAGGCTGACTTGTGGTTGATTGCTTGCTGGCTTCATGTTCCCTCTATTATTAAAACAAGAGGACCTGATGAGACATGTGTTTGGCCTAGGCTATATACTGTTGCAATACCATGATGAGACCATAACTGATTGTACAAAATATATTTACAATTAAATTGTAATTATTTCATTTTAATTTAATGTATATCAAAGCAAATTGCTATGGTTATATTTATTACATTATTATTGTAGCCTATTTCATATTGTCCTGCACACTGTGCAATAGTCTATGCATTCATTGTGCGCACAATGAATGCATAGACTATTGTTCTATTGTTCCAAAACGACAAATCATGATTATACATATTTTTGAAAACTGTTCTTGTTCCAAGTCTTTGCAATCATGGTAAAAATGAACATGCTCACTAAAACACATAAAAAGTTATTTACATTTATTATAAAAAAAAAAAAAAGTCCAAACGCTTCTATTGGCTGAGCACTCTCTGTGTCTTTTGACATCACTTCCTGTTTATTTCTGTGTCAATGCTGCTACTGAATGCTATCAACAAAAACGAACTCTTTCAACACAGATAAATGGATAAATAAGCACAGCAGACAGTCAGTTTTGGATGTACAATTACGGACTTATTTTACACACTCGCTAAAAATACACTGAAGTTCGAGGATGGATTACATGACATTATATGACATCGTCGACCCCAGTTAATATGCTATTCAGCTAACCGTTTTGAAAAACACCACAGTGACACCCCCAGACAAGTGTAACTCAGTTAAATAATTTGTCGTTTTGGAACTCATATTTTTAAATAAAGGCCGCTAACGTTACTTGTCATAATCTAGCCAGGTTTATTTACGAACCTGACGTTTCTTGTACTGTTTCTTGTGCCAGTCACTGAGATGCTTGGCGAGGTTCGATGTGTTTCCTCCTTTGGCCATGATGGGTTTATAGTACCTTTTGCAGACAGGCTTTGTGGTGTCCGTTGGATTGCCATCTGCATCTGCTATATAGGCGAAATACTCCCACAACAAGCTTCGGGAGCCTGTGTTATTCACCAGCACAAGAAGAGCAGTGGGAGTTGTCGACATAGTGGGCCTACATTCATGCACTGGGCTCAGATGTTGATGAACAGATGCATTCGCTTGTCTTGGCTAGTGCTGCCACCCAGTGGCCATCCAGAAAAACTGCATTTGGCTGGCTCTAGTGTTGAGCGTGGAGAGATGTTAGTGTTGTACCGTTTTCAAAGTAAAGTATTGAAAAAAGTATCGAATTTCGGTGTACCGTGAACACTACAGGAGATATATATATATAATATATTCTGCAAGGGAATCCTTCCTAAAGAGGCTGATTCACAGCTAAGCCAGGTGGAGTTGGCATCACTCCACTCCAGAAGGAATTTGAACTGTGCAGCGAGTTGATAAAATGAAAGTGACGGTGCTGCATGGATGTTGTTTAATGGGGGTTGCCTCGCCAGTGTGTACGTCATGGGTTATTAAGTTTGTCAAGCAAGGGGTATCTTTAAACAGAGGACTACACTGGTCCACAAGATGCAATACATCCTCTCTTTGCTCTGTGGTGAGTAGGGCTGCCACGATTAGTCGACTAATCGATGACTAATCGACTATTAAAATAATCGGTGACTATTTTAGTAGTCGACTAATCAGTTTGAGTCATTTTTCATAGAAAAGCACTATAAAAGTACCCCAAAATACTCTTACTGCAGCTTCTTACGTTCAGATATTGGCATCTTTACACACTCTCCCGTGACAGTGAACTAAAACCCTTTGGTGTGAGTATGAAACAAGACATTAGATGACATCATTTTGGGGTTTGGGTGAGACAGACCGACATTTTTCAACATTTTAACACATTTTTCGATGAAATGATTAGTCGACTAATCGAAGAAATAATCAACAGATTAGTCGACAATGAAAATAATCGTTAGTGGCTAGGGTTGTCAAAAGTATTGATACTCTGAAAAGTATCGATACTCAAACGCTGTATCTGGATACAATACTAATTTACAAAAGTATCAATACTAACAGTGCACACCACCTCAGCGCCTGTCGGGTGCGCGCGACGGGTCCAATGGACGCGCTGTGCAGGCAGCGTCTAGCAGGCACAGAGCCCTCGCTGCAACCCGGCTTGTTGTCGTCGCTGTGCATGCATGCACACATTTCTGTTGCTGTAATATGGCCAGCGCGGCTGCAGGAGGATCAGAGCAGCCAGTTTTGGTCAAAAATTATAAAGGAAAATCATTGATGTTACTGTTCTGATCTTTATTTAAAAATGACATGCCTCTTAATTTTTGCTGCTGTATCGAAAATGGTATGGAGTATTGAATATTTTCCTGGGTATCGATATCGAGTTTGAAATTTTAGTATCGTGACAACCCTATTAGTGGCAGCCCTAGTGGTGAGATGACTCAGTGAGTCTCTGAGTTTGGCCAGGGCGCTGGAGTTCTTAAGCCTAGCGCTAACTGGCTCAACTGACCCAATCTCATCATCCTCACTCTCCTCCCCTTCCACAGCAACCAGAGATGTTATACACACAATAGACGAAGCATCACGAGCAAAATACGGCTTCATGAGATTGATGTGACATAGTCACATGGTCCGATCGGGTGTCTCAATGACATAATTGCAATCACCCATTTTCTTGATCACCTTATACGGTCCATAGAAACTCACCCCCAGCTTGTCTCCACCCATGGGCAACAGAACTAAAACTTGGTCTCCTGCCTTAAAGGTACGCTTCACCGCCTTCCTGTCATGCTGAGCCTTCATCTTTCCCTTAGCTGCTTCCAAATTACTCCTGGCCAAATCACATGCTGTATGCAGCCGGTCCTTAAAAGATGCCACATACTGCAGAACCTCACTTGGCACTTCTGTCTGCAAAGCTGACTGCAACAGCTGTTCTTTCACCATCTTCAATGATCCTCTCACTTGATGTCCGTAAACCAACTCGAAGGGGCTAAAACCTGTAGCCTCATTCACAGAGTCTCTGATAGCAAACAATAGAAATGGCATAGCCACATCCCAGTCATTTGAGTAACCAACACAATAAGTCTTAATCATAGACTTCAAAGTCTGGTGGTACCTCTCGATTGCGCCTTGGGACTGAGGATGATAGGCAGATGACATGATTTGTTTAACCCCAAGCTCATGCATCACTTCCTGGAAGACTGAAGTTGGACCCACGATCATGTTGGACCTCTAGTGGTAAACCTACCCTAGAAAAGAAATGGAGCAGAGCCTCCACTATGACCTTGGTCATAATAGATTTCAATGGCACAGCCTCCGGAAATCTGGTGGAAACATCCATAATGGTCAGGAGATACTCATTCCCTTTCTTGGTTTTTGGCAGAGGGCCAACACAATCAATCAATTTTCAATCAATCAATTTTATTTATAAAGCCCAATATCACAAATCACAATTTGCCTCACAGGGCTTTACAGCATACGACATCCCTCTGTCCTTATGACCCTCGCAGCGGATAAGGAAAAACTCCCCAAAAAAAACCCTTTAACGGGGAAAAAAAACGGTAGAAACCTCAGGAAGAGCAACTGAG
>NC_065507.1:43608430-43612562 GCF_006386435.1 Epinephelus moara | reverse complement strand
CAGTAGAATTTTAAATTCAATTCTGGATTTTACAGGGAGCCAGTGCAGAGAAGCTAAAACAGGAGAAATATGATCTTGTTTCTTAGTTCCTGTTAGTACACGTGCTGCTGCATTCTGAATTAGCTGGAGAGTTTTTAAGGACTTACTAGAGCTACTGACAATCAATCAGTACTCTGGAAAAGGGTTCCTCCATGACAGGTAGAGGGCAGAGAGGAGCAACTGGAATTGTCTGGTTGGGCTTGCCAACAACCTGACAAGCGTGACAGCTACGGCAGTATGAAACCACATCTTTGTGCATCTTAGGCCAGTAGAAATGCCTGAAACTTTCAAGAAGCACAATTTGAGTCATAACAGTCCACGACTCATCCGCAAGGCGATCCCGAGGCTGCCACTTTCTCAACAAGACACCATCTTGGAGAAAGAAACCTTCAGCTACGTCTTTCAGGTCCTCAGCACTAGCAGCTGCCTGTCTTAAAGCCTCAGTGTGTAAAAATGGTGAGTAACAGTAGCATCAGCGGTCAAATTCTAGATTGCAGCACTCACTCGCGCTCACTCACTCACCCCTCCTGTCGGGTAAGTGACGGTGGCCTCGTAGGACAAAAAGTCTTGCGCAGACAGCAGAGTTTTTCGAGTTTTTCAGGAGTATCTAGCGACGAGGTGAATATTTATTTAGGAATCTAAACCGTGTTACGATATGTTATAGCTTACCAGTGAGATATAGGTTATCTGTGAGATATATGTTAGGAGTGTTTTATTTCTAATTGTTTTGGTAACACGAGCATTAGCATAGTAATGCTAAAATAACACGTTTTATGTTATAGTCACGGCACAGTGCAGCAAATATAGGTTGGTACAATTATAATATATGCGTTTCCAGAGTGTTCTTCCATAGGACACAGGGAGAGGAGGAAGAGGAAGAGGGAGAGGGAGAGGAGGAAGACCAGGGAGAGGAAGGGGGCGAGGGGGTAGAGGCGGTGCAGGAACGGCCAGGCGAAGAGGTGTGTCTCGGTTACCCAGAGGGAAGAGGAGGAGGAGAGGGCAGCAGCCTTCGCAGCAGCGCAAGAGGAATCAACAGATTTAGGCTGTAGGCTAGGCTTACCATTTAGCTGTAGCTCTGGGATAACGTTAGCACGTAAACGTAGCTGTCACTCGAACTTGGACGAGAGGGAAGAGTAATTGCAAACATGAAGCCAAAATGATTTTAAAATATCAGATTGAATTACCTGTCTCACAGAAAGCAGGCAACCTCTGCATCCCTTGTGAAATCCTCAGGAGTTCTTTCCACCTGGAATAAGCAACGCTGAGATTCACTTGCGTTTCCCTCTTACGGGGCAAAACATATGTGTGGTCCTCCATTTAAAGTGCGACAGAATCATAAAAGTACAAAGCAGGTTCATGCAGAAGCGCGGTACCGGTGTCACCTTAACCGTCTCCAGTGACGGCAAGTTCTAGGTAAATGCGAAAGGCGAAGCGCGTATATCCCTTTCGGCCACTGCGACGCAAGAGGGCAGCCTCCAGCAGACCGCGCCCTGCCTGTGTATATATAGAGAAATCATTCTAAGCCTATGAGAAATTTTCCATTTGTATGTGAATTGCATTACACTTTAGTAAATGTATATTTATGAAAGCAATAGTTGATATTTGCTAATAAACAACCACATTGATTACACATTGTAACTTTAACAGAGCAACAGCCAGATCCTTTTCTTGCTCTGATATAAGGGCTTCCCGAGAAAACTGTGAGCAGGGGGACACCTCAGCTAGTCTAGCATAAAATGTATCAGCCAAGTCAACAGACAGTTCATCCTGCTTGCTGGAATTTCCCTTGTCCGCTGCAAGTGTCTGAGCCCGTGTCACCACACATGCAGTAAACACTTAAGGGTGTTCCCTTTCCAGAACCATGGTCTCAGGGACCTCACAAGGTTCTTCACCCACTACCGGTGTCACACAAACACGCCTACCAGCCAAGTCATTTCCCAGCACAAAGGCAACTCCATCAATCGGCAAAGAGGGGACAACGGCCACAACTACCAGCCCGTTTGCAATATTAGATGCCAGAAACACCCTGTGTAAAGGGGCACTAATAAAACCACCTCCCACACCCTTCACTGGGGTAGAGGCATTTAAATAGGTGGCAGATGGTAAATCTATGACACCTCGAGCCAGAAGGGACTGGTTGGCACCTGTGTCCCTCAAGATTGATATTGGGAGCATTTCACCATTCGGTGCACCAGCCACTGGCCCTTGTGATACAAAACCTTCAAATCCCTTTGCTACTGGGCAGGAGGATGCGTTCAAACTATCTGCTTCACAGGAACCAACCTGAGTCTGCGTGTTAATCAACCCCACTACTTTCCCATCTCCATTTTTCCTCTTCTTAACTCAGTCACACCCAACTCGTTTACATGTATTTCCATATGCCAGGGTAAACTAGTTTTAAACTGTTCCACCAGCATCAGTTGTCGCAGCTCTTGAAAGGTGTGGGTGTCTGTACTAGCTAGCCACCTGTCAAACACAACCTCCTGTTGCCTAGCCAGATCAGGAAATGTCTCACTTGGTTTTCGTTGCAGAGACTTCTTTCAGTAGGCTTCAGGCACCACCTCGTAAGCTGCCAGAACTGCTTTCCTCACAGCTTCATAGTCTCTACTATCGCAAACATCTAACGCTGCATACGCTTCCTGGGCTCTACCCTCAAGTACACTCTGAATGAGCAGTGCCCACTTCAGGCATCCTCCTCAGGCCATTCTATCTCTTCTGCAATTTTCTCAAAAGAATCAAAAAAAAGAACCGACAACATCATTCTTAAACTTTGGCATGAGTCTCAAACAACTGGAAATATCAAAACGAGCTTCATGCTTACGTTGTAAGGCATTATTGGTCACTTTAAGCTTCTCCTGCTCAAGTGCCAATCTCGCTAGCTCTAGCTTCTGCGTCTGTGACTCACAAACCAACCACAAACTGATACACTGTTTACCGCACACCAGATAAACACCAACCACAACTTAACACAGCTATCAGCTAACCAGCCAAACCAACATGCTATCGTCATCCTATAAGGATATATCCCCGTTTTAACCTCGACACACAATTTACCTACATAGTATTTTTCCTTTTAGCTAACTAAGTATTGCTTACAAGCACAACCATCTGTTTTAAGCGAGAAGCTACACCGTGCAGCTTATCTGCCCGTAGCCGTATGTCCGTGACCTACAGCTAAACCTTGCAACATATGGCTTTTAGTGAGCTGAATAAAACTCTGTTGTGCTTCTTCTCGCAAACAGAATGCTTGGATGTAACTCACTAACCCTAAACAGGCTTTATCGAACATTAAGACATTAATCTTCGAATAGATCCCAGACGAGCCCCCACATTATGTTACGGACTAGTTAAGTCAAGGGATGTCAACAGCTCAGATGATGGGCTAGCCCTAACCTGGAGTGTGTCATTGAAGGAAACAAATGGAGGAAAGAACAGAACAGTGGACTGGTTTGCCAGGCACGAGAAATAATACAGGTAGGCCAGCTTACCAGGTCCGCAGGCTAGGCACATTCAGAGGCTGGTCAGTCAGTCCAGGCACCGCCAGCTCTGGCCGCGGCTCCAGGTGAGCGGCGAGCTCCATCCTTGCTCTTCCCAACAGTTCAGTTTTTTTGTAGTTAAAATGGATCCGAAAACAAACATAAACTGGTTTTGCTCTCAAAGAGTCTGTGGCTTGGCTGGGTGTTTGTGGTTGTCGACCTCTTCAGCGGCACTTTCAAAACGGGGCGACTCCTCATGACATGGCAGCAAACATTTTCCTCTGCTGCGCTCACACACCTGAATCTTGTCACCTCATTAACTCCAGAGGGTGCGTGCGCACCTCAATGACGTGACATAAAAAAAAACACATCTCAACCATGCCTTTATTTCTCAGTGGAAACCAGTCCAAAACGTAAATGAAAGACAAGGAGAAGAAAAGAGGAACTATAATCCCCCTATCACTCCTAACAGTATATATCTATCTCTATATATATCTATATATTTCTCCCTCTCTCTCTCTCTCTCTCTCTCTCTCTCTCTCTCTCTCTCTCTCTCTCTCTCTCTCTCTCTCTCTCTCTCACATATGTATGTATGTATATATATATATATATATATA
>NC_065507.1:43591890-43606163 GCF_006386435.1 Epinephelus moara | reverse complement strand
GTATATATATGTATGTATATATGTATATATATGTATGTATATATGTATATATATATATATATATGTATGTATATATGTATATATGTATGTATATATATATGTATATATGTATATATGTATGTATATATACATACATATTATATGGAATACTGCAACCCGCCACATGGTATTGGTTAATCAAACAAGTTCAGTTTGCAATTTTCCTGTTCACCTCACGATGGCAGCGCTGTCACACAGTTTGTGGTTTGTAGACATGCAAAGTAGGACATCAGGTAGGAACTACGCAGGTGGAACTAATGTTTATGTAAACAGACGATAATCAAGGTCAGAGCATCTTTGATAGCAGACCTAGCAGACATGGCAACAGCAAAGAAGTGAAAAGTTGACAGCGAGGGTTGCCGCTTTAAGGAGCGGTGAAAAGTCGAATACTTCTTCACTGAAAGCCAAAACAGTTGTGTTTGTCTCATTTGCCAAGAGACCGTCACTGTTACGAAGGAATTTAGTGTGAAGAGACATTTCAAGACTAAGCATAATTCATACCGGCAGTTGTCCAGCAGCGAACGGGAAGAGAAAGTGAAGCAGCTCGAAGCTAGCCTAGCCTCCCAGCCGCGGCTTTTTACTCGGGCCAAAGAGTCACAGGAAAACACCACCAGGGCCAGTTATGAAGTGGCGATGCTTATTGCAAAACATGGAAAGCCTTTTACTGAAGGTGATTTTGTGAAAGATTGTGTGCTGAAGATGGTGGATAACATTTGCCCTGAAAAGAAGCAGGAGTTTAAAAATGTGTGCCTTGCTCGCAACAAGATGGCACGGGGAATTGATGTCCTCAGACATCAAGAGACAAGTCAGCAGTAGGGCTGTCAAAAGCACCATGAAATTGAGTTCGAATATTTTCGAATTAATTTAGTAGAGTTCGAATAATATTCGAATTTATTATTATTATTTATTTATTTATTTATTTATTTTTACAAAAAAACACAAAAAAAAGGATGCTTATTGCTGGCGCAGTATGAACCTGACACTCAAACACCCGTTCTGACCTCACTGAAGTGCCAGATATGACCAACTTCTGCCTTGCTATCTGAGCAATGTTTGGATACTTCAGGGCGTAGTTTTTCACCACAAGAGTGGATCCTGGTTGGCTCGTAGTGGTGTCTCATTCTGGTAACGTTTCATCTTTTCTTCAAAAAGGGTAGGCAGGGAGGCAGCAGGTGCAACACTCTCCCTGTATGTCTCCCCAAACAGGTCACACAACGCGGACAGCGCAGTGGGTGGTGTTGGCGCAGCGGGCTCTTCCGTCAGCGCCTCTCCCTCCGTCGCTGCGTCCTTCTCTGGCCCGGCTTGTGCACGAGCCATCTCCGCCTGAACGGGATTTGCCATGATATACAACATAATTGATAGTATTAATTAATTATTAATGATATTCGAATTATCAAATTTAGGTTTGAACTTATAAAAAATATATATATTCGAATATATTTCGAACTTCAAATTTTTTTTGACAGCCCTAGTCAGCAGCAGAGGGGCGGATTTTGACTTTTTCTCCCTTGCCTGTGATGAAAGCACTGACATCACTGACACGGCTCAGTTGCTTATTTTTTTGCGAGGAATTGATGATAATATGAACATTACTGAAGAACTGCTTGATCTCCATACTCTTAAAAGCCAGACCAGAGGAGTGGATTTATTTCAGTCCCTCTCTTCAGTTGTTCATGACATGAAACTGCCATGGAGAAAACTGAGTGGGATAGCAATGGATGGCGCTCCCGCAATGGTGGGTGAACAAAGTGGATTAGCCTCGCTGATATGCAACAAAGTCAGTGAGCACAGGGGCAATGCCATTAAACTCCACTGTATAATTCACCACCAGGTCCTGTGTGCTAAATGTCTTAAGTTTGAACATGTTGTGAAACCAGTAGTGAAAACTACAAACTTCATTCGTGCTAAAGCGCTGAACCACCGCCACTTTCAGAAGTTTCTCCTGGACATGGAGGCAGAGTATGGAGATGTCATTTACCACCACTATGTGAGGTGGCTCAGTCGGAGGTCTGCGCTGCAACGGTTCTTCTCTCTCTGGAAAGAGATTGAACAGTTTTTGGCTGAAAAGGGGCAGCCAATGGGAGAACTATCAAATCCTGCCTGGCTGGCAGATTTGGCGTTTCTGACTGACATCACGAAGCATTTGAATGCGCTTAACATCAGCCTGCAGGGGAAAGATGGAGTGATCAGCCAAATATACGCACACATCAAGGCCTTTATGACCAAACTCCAGCTGTTCGAAAAACACCTGTCACAAAGAGAGCCCAACACCGCACACTTCCCCACACTGCGAGAGGTAATGGACAGTTTTCCATGGGAAAACTTCAGTGCGCAAGTGGGAAAATATGCAACAGAGATTGCATCTCTCTCTGCACAGTCGCTTTCAGGATTTTGCTGTCATTGAAAAGGACATGCTCCTTTTCTCGTCTCCCTTCTCTGTGGATCCCGATGATGCTCCACATCACCTGCACCTGGAGCTCATTGAGCTGCAGTGTCATGATGAGCTGCGCAGCTGACACCAGCAGCTCTCGCTTGTGAACTTTTATCAGCAGCTGGATAAGGACAGGTTCCCCGAAATACGGGCACTTGCCAAGAAAATGCTGAGCTTGTTTGGGTCAACGTACATGTGTGAACAGGCCTTCTCTGTTATGAACTTGAACAAGAACCGCTTGAGGTCCAGATTAACTGATTAACCCATCTACGTGACATTTTACGCATCACAACCACAGCTCTCAAACCAGACCTGACATGTCTGCTGCAGTCGAGATCCCAGTTTCACCCAACTCATTAGTCCCGGTGAGTTGCCTGTCTCAGATGGTCATCAAATTAACTAAACTTTAAAACTTTATTCCTAACTGCTAGTTTAAAGCCTAATTGTTGAGAAATATTTGCTGTGTTATTGATGAGCCCTTATGAGATGTGAGATCAATGACATGTGTTGTATTGTTTTTATTGATAACTGGAGGTTTTATATTTCGTGTTGATATTTCAGTTAACAGTTCAGTGCACCTGAACTTTTGGCATTTCTAAAATTGAACTTTGAACAACTGTTTGCTGTGTATTTGAACTTATTGAAGACCTGTGTAAGTTATGGGGTAGTTATGTTAAAGGAGGCTACTGCATACACTTCTAATTTAAATTGTAAATATTCTTATTATTGTATTATTATAATTGATTTTATTGTGACACAATAACATTAATAATAATGATAATAATAATAGTAGAATATTCACAATTTATTGTGTTGTTTTCTCTGATAGGTTTCTTATTTCATGTTGATGTTTCATAATTCATGTCAGAGTGCTGTGCCTTTGCAGATGTGCAAGAAAGGCTTTTTTTGTTATTAATTATTGATAGCCTATTGAACTATTGATTTAAGGACTAACATTGCACTGAAAATAAAATCGTTAGTCGAGTAAACTGATTTAATCGAAAAGGTTTCACGGGTATTGGTTCTCATGACATCACTACGCGCGACACTGATTGACAGCAGAGACACCGCTGTGGAGACAACAAATAATGCTTGCTACTGTAAGTAAGTGCAGTAGAACCTTAGTGAGTAAAAGCCAATACTTAATCAGTAACGTCACCCTGGTTCAAAAAGCATAATCATGTAGAAAATAATATTTTAATCTGCTCTTTCCACAGTCTCTTATCCACTGTTTTACACAAACATATTGCGCCTGCTCAGCTAACAGCAAATTGGTATAAACAAGCTAAAACAAAGGCTGTCTGTATGTAGTAAAGCTGTTAAGCTTAGTTTGCCACTAGACTTGCACCGATTAATAGGCAGTGCTCAGAATCGGGCCGGTTTTCACGTGATCGGCCATGACCGGCCGGTCAGTCTAAAATATGCCGATTTAAAACGCCAGTCAAATTACCGCTGTGCCGCATGATTGACATTGTGTAACATCAGCAGCACACACACACGCACATGTGCAACTCACGGCTTGGGCGATGTGAGGAAGTGAAACATGGGCGGCCTCTCACCTTAATCATTCACGCACACACATCAAAAAAGAGAAGGAGAAAGTTGTTAATTGTCCATGTTAAACTTAAAGGAGCTATATGTAAAAAATCTAAAGCAAATAGTCGTAAAATCATCCTAATATGTCACAGAGACTAAGGAATAATGTTAATATAACATACTGATCTCACCGACAACAATAGTACAGCCAGAATATTCGCATTAAAAAAAATTTTTTTACGGTCCGCAAATCATGTTTATGTTTTGAATTTGTGTTTTGGCCTGTTGCGCCACCCACCGCCGTCTACCAGTCACACAGTCAGTAGAGTCTCAGCATCAGTTACAGCTATGACTGAGCTACAATGGCTGATGGTGCGACTAAACCCAAACGACCTCGTTATGATTCCCAAAAACGCCAAGACAAAACTCGAGGCAAAGTGAGGGTCTATATAGGAGATGCTTTTGAACGGTGGAGACGGTTGAAAGTGGAGAAGAATTTGAAATCGGATGTCGAAGTGGCTACTCTTCTCATCGACAGGTAAGCTGTAGCCAAAGTTGGCTGACTAGCATCATAGCTAGACGGGGATGGACATTTGGAATACTTTCAACTGTTATTCATTTTCGATCATACATGGTAGCCCATGTGTAGGTGGGTCATCGACCCGACTGATTTTTTTGAGAAACAAACGCTAGCAGCACGGCAAGCAGCATTAGCAGTGTCCTGGTACATAGCATTAGCAGCCGGCTCCTCTTCAGCTCTATGGTCCGCTGGAAAACCGAAGATCAAAGATGCGACGACGCGACCCTGCCACGGCAGCCGCCTGTGGGCAAACATATCAGTCTCCAGCGTGCCGCTGTCCAGCAACCTCGAATCTGTAGGGGAGGGGGGGCGGACACGACTCTCAGCAGTGTTTTGAATTTCAGTGCAGTAACCGTTTTGGCCACATTCTTAGATACGGCGCCTTTAACTGCGGAGCTCTCACTGCTGCACTGTGCCGCTTGAAACTGACAAGGCGCGTGTCTGCGTGCCAAAGATGCGTGTGTCCGCACGCTTACTAGCGGGCACGTCCCGTAGACCTGTGTGAATTTTCCATAGAAATTACCCACAAATGCTATACACCAAGAAATATTATATTATTTATCTATATTTTTATTTATGTATGCCTTTTTTCCTTATTTATTTTAATACTGTACCTGAAGTTATATTTGAGCAAAAAGGGCAACGTTTCTTAACCTGTGTCACTTTTTTTGAAAAAGCTGGTTGTATCTTGGTTAAAATGTTTTAATAAAGCAAAGATAGAAAATATTGCAATATCTTGTGTGCTGTAAAGTGGTTTGAAAAAAAATGAAATCGGAATCGGCTATGCAAACACTCTGCAAATGGGAAATCGGTATCGGCCCAAAAAATTGTAATCGGTGCAAGTCTATTTGCCACTTGCCTTAAAATTTATCAGCAGTAGCCTACTTGCAGATGATCAGTCACACCAGCAGCAGAGGGAGCACAGGACAGGAGGAATAACTGATACTCGCTGTTGTCAGTGTGTGCTTCATTCTTTCTAAACTTCACTCAGTGTTGTGATGACAGGAATGTGATTTATTTTTCATTTTAGATTTGTTTCCAGTGAAGTATTATTAGGTTTATATAATGACTTTGCTGTTGCAAACATTTCTGCTGCTGCTCTAGAAAAAACATTTAGTTATATTTAAAATATTCAGTTTTGATCCTGATCTGAATTCATTATTCAATGATTAAATAATAATATATTTTTAATAAGCTATTACATAGTAATGAAAACAAAAAACATAAAAAGTATTTATGAGGGGCATCGGTAGCATAGTGGATAGTGCCGGTGCCCCGTGTACAGAGGCGATGCCTTGCTGCAGCGGTGACTCCGGCTTGCAACCCTTTGCTGCATGTCAACCCCCACTCTCTCTCTCACCCCATTTCAATCTGTCCTGTCCATTAAAGGCAAAAAGCCCCAACAGAATCGATAAGGAGAACAGAATCGATAAGGAATATCAATGAGAGTAGTATTCCTGTGTTGAGTGTATGGCCATGAAAATTTGCCTCAGTCATGGAAAAGTCATGGAAATTTATTGGTAAAAATGTGTGTGAGCCCTGACAGTGCACACTTCAAGTACTTTTAAGTTATCATAATCAATTACATGTATATGCCTGACAACTGAAAAGCTCTGCAATGCATTAAGAAAGAAAGTCCCTGCAATAAGGGTGTTTCTTTGTTAATTTATTTTCTACAAAACAAGTAAATAGGTCTAAAATAACACACCCTCTCTTTAATCTTTTTGGCCTTGTTGCTGTCTCGAGGGAATGTCTCTGTCCCTCGAAATGAGTAGCCTATTCTCCAGTGACTGTTGCTTCTGTACAGCCTTTGCCTGAGTTACCTGAATGAATGGTATTTCATTCAGTATTTATTTTCATCAGCTGTACATTTTTTGCACGGATTAGGCGGTTTTGTTGCTTTTTGCAGTGGGGGTGGTGAGTGTGGTTGTCGCTGGTTCTGCACTGCTGTCTATCTCTCCCCTGCCATGTGGATAAACTCTACGTGCCATAAACGCACCAGACTTTCAAGCCAATACTTAATCAGTAACGTCACCCCTGTTCAAAATCTAATGGCAGCTGACTCTGGGCTTTTAACTATTCTCGTCCTTCTTGATCGAAGTGCAGCTTTCGATACCATTTCACATAACATCCTCCTAAATCCCTTTCTTACTGCTCACTGGATATTAAGTCTTGGCATACAACTTCCTCAAACTTTACAGTGATAAAACTGAAGTTGCACAGCTTCACTCTAACCATTGATAACTCCAAAGTCCATCCAGTTCTGTAGTCATACCTTCAGTGAACAGCAGTATAGTAGTGCTTATTGTATCACAGCTAATATCATACCACATTGCTTGATTTGAGCCATCCATTTTATAAACTGACATACCGTGTGTCACATTGCTTCAGTGGGCAATTCAGTAACAAAAATGAACCTATTGCTGTGGGTGGTGACTTATAGCCACCTCTGTTTCAACATATAGGCTTACATCAGTGATCTTTGTCCTGGATGTCTATATCCTCTATGTCCTCCCTTCAGCAATCCAAGGACTGCTTACGTCTGGACGAGACCATGCTGGTCAAACAGCTGCTGCCGGAGATCTGCCATTTCATCCATACGTACCGTGAGGGCCACCAGCATGCCGCTGAACTTCGGGCCTCTGCTTCAGCCGTCCTCTTCTCTCTGAGCTGCAACAACTTCAACGCTGTCTTCAGCCGCATCTCCACCAGGTAGCTCACTTACCCAGTGTGTCACTAGGACAGGCTGCTGGAGCAGCATGTGCTCTTCTTAAGAATGGCTACAAGTAACATTTCTCTGAAATCTGTGATGATATCTGCTTGACCAGTGGTGTTTACCTCTAATATGATTATGTATATTTGTTGTAAAATATATAAATGCTGCTCAAGATTTACTGTCTCAAAGTCCCACTTTGATGAATTAGGTCCAGAAAAATGTATTAATTTAAAGAAATAACAGTGTAAATGCAAAAAAGAATTACACTTGAACTTGCAAGTAGTTATTTTATTTGCAAACAAAAAAACCTAAGAAAATTTCCGAATGGAAATGTACTGAGTTCCTTTCCCAGTGGCCATATTTCACAGGCATTAATTGCTGGTGCCAAACATTACAGAACAGGGGATGTAATGGTAGTATTCAAATCAGACGACAGGCGTCTCATGTAATGTCTTGTCTTTGAGGTTTAATGAAGTAAAACCACCATGACCATTGGTTAATTTATCTTGTTGTATTTTGAGGGAATATGTCAATTTCTCCGTTGTAAATATTTGTGCTTTGGCGTGTCTCCTCAGGCTACAGGAGCTGACGGTGTGCTCTGAGGACAATGTGGATGTTCATGACATAGAGCTGATGCAGTATATCAATGTGGACTGCTCCAAGCTGAAGAGGCTGCTACAAGGTTAGCCTCTAATGGTCATACAGCTTTACATTATCTTTGTCAGAACTTATTAACCTCTTCCACTCCACCCCTCCCTCCCACAGACCTATTTTTTTTTTTGTCTCTTTTTAGGGGGGGGGTCTTTAATGGGAGACAGCATGTCAACAGTATATGCCACATAGAGGTGTATAAATCCACTGAAGGCAGGGAACATGAAGATGAATTTGAAATACAGCTCAGTACTGTGGGTCAGGTTTTTCATAGTCAGAAACATATAGCGCACATTGGGTCTCATTCATGAAATGTGAGCAGAAGGAATTTGTGTGTAAACTGTTCGCAGACGGAAATTTACGTGCATGTCCGCATTCATCAATATTTTAGTAGCTCCGATCTTTTTGTAGCTACTAACAAAATCTACTCCTGCTCCTGACCACTCGTAGTGCTTGTGTAAATTTAGTAAAGCACATAAATATTGCTTGTCACTATTGGAAATTACAATTTTAACTCATATTGCGCTCTGTTATGTACACAATACACAGATGCCTTTGAAACACGTAATCTAAACATGACAAAAATATTAAAAATATAACACATTTAGTTAAATTAGTTGGTTATTAGCAGGTTTAATGGTTCAGGATTGTGAATTATCTATGTAAATGGACTCAATAGATTACACATTCTCTCTACATGTTGAATGATGATAATAAAAATATCCGTAAGGACAGCCGGATTACAGCCTCTTCGGCTTCGGTGCCTGGGTTCGGCAGGGGCAGCAGGAGCAGCAGGTGGTGGAGCCACGAAGGAGCACGCGCCAGCTGAAAGAATTATTTGAGACAACACGTTTTTTGGGTTTTTTTTGGCTTTTTGATCATTTGAATGAAAAAATCTGATTTGAAAAATGTTTAATTTACGCTATATAAAACAGAGCTTTAGGCTATTAAGATTCAAATAATTTGAATGTGTGCTTATGCGTTTCTTTGCCTCCGGTTTCATATCAAACCATTTACGCTTCACCTGACATGGTTCTTTGTACCACGGAGACAACATTAACAGCATCTGTTACCTCCCTCCAGGCCTTCGCTTTGCCTGTCCCTGTCACACCACTACTAACTGAAGAAAATAATAAAATGTTTTTTCTTAAGTCCACTTCACCCAAAATTATTTCGATCTCCGCTTCGGAAAAATTCTTTTTTCTTTCTTTCTCTTTCTTTGTTTGTGCCATGACTGACAGGTTGACTGGATGCACCTACACCTCCTTATATGGTGGTCATTGGCTATTTATGGGCGGGGATTTATGCTAATTGCTGATTACCAGGCGCGCGCTGTCACTTTACGATGGATTGGCATTCATGATCATACACACGTGTTTACGATCAAATCTGAGTTTCCCGCGGCATTCCTGAATCCGGAGTAGGTATTTAGTAGCGTAGGCTTTTATGTGCAAATCTACACACAGATTTACTCACTTTTCATGAATGAGACCCATTGTGTTTTGGTTAGACACCTATTCTAATTTTTAGAGTTTAGATTGTGTAGGGTCTTAGATTATCACGATGGAAGTATTTGATTGCCATTCCTTTGCTCAATTATGTTAAATTGTTGCAGCTGTTTTTTGGGTTGATAGAATTTGTTAAAAAGTTTTGGTGCTAACTTCAAACATTTTCCAACCACTCAAAAACTGATAGAATGGTCAAAAATCCCTCCAAAAAAACGCATGATCACACCAAGACCTTTAGGGACATGATAGGAAAATCCATGCCAAATCCTCTAAATGCCTGAGGTCTCTGGTTTGTGCTTGTGAAGTTTCATGAGGCTGTGGTTATCCTATAGGTCACTATAGGTCATTTATACAGTGATGTCCATTTCAAAAAATGGTCTCACCGCAATAAAATGGCTGTTATGGCGACTAACATTGTCACATGTGAATAAAACTGGGCTCATTAAATCCACAAAAGTCTCAGCTCTTCAGTCCGACCAAATTTATACAATTCCAAGACTGTTTAGGGACCCCAGTATGCAGAAATATTCAAATACAATTAGCAAAATAACACATTTGTACTGCATGTGAAAAACTGCATGGTTTTTGCCCAAAACTGCCTTGGACTAGCATTAAGTGGGTGTGTGTGTTGCTAGTTTTTCCCCTTGCTAAAACTTAACTTGAATTTGAAACCATAGAAATAAAATGAGTCGACAAGACACTGAACTGTTTGCTGTGGTCATTTGACTTGTTAAAAAGAATATGGTGATTGTTGTTAGTTGTTATGGTGACAAGTCACATGCACTAGTTTGAGAGTAGGGAAAATATGCTGCGATCCAGCCAAAAAACGTGCATCGGATCAGATCACACTGCAGGGGAAAAGTGCGATACTAGCACTGTGATACTAGCACTCCATTCCACAAATCCGCTCTAGCTTTTCCATCCAGCACTTCATTGTAACACATGAAGAAGAGAGGAGAGTGGGTCTGTGTTTGGTGAACTTTGGTCCCTGCAGTTCTGTGTTTCACACACAGCAGCAGCACCAGGCTGCCACTGGCAGTAGAGATAACTGACTTTGGAAGTTATGACTTTTTTTATTTATGTAACAGATGTCAAACAAAGCCTTCTTTTAAATTTGCTACTGCCTATTTTATGTTAAAAATTTAAATATCTAATAAATGGCTCAAGTTTTGTCATAATAACCTACTGTTGTGGACTATTCATCTCGGGAAATATGTTATTCTCATTTTGAGTAATAGCACTTGATCAAGCCTTTTCTATTATTCCACATTACAAAAATAAGTACTAAAAAAAGTGAACCTATTGGTCAGAACAGAAAGATAGAAATATGCACTGGTATCGCATCGGTATCGTATCGGTACTAAGGCTGTGGTATCGGTATCAGATCGAAAGTGAATAAGTTGGATCGCAGCATCCCTATTTGAGAGCTCTATTTTGGCCTATTCTCACATCTGTTTTCCTTATTAAACTGAAAAATACAACCGTACACCAACCCAAGTTTCTCTCTTTCACCCCACTAACACTAACGTTAGCTCAAATGTCTTGTTAACCCATTGTGAAACACGCTTCATTCAAACTTGACAGAAACAAAATAAAACTCACCAAAATCGTCTCAGTTAGTTTTGTTAGTCATATAGTAATTTAGACCACTGTTCCAATCATCACCCACTTTGGTTTGGTCAAAATAATAATAATAATAATTACATTGAAAAGTTAGATGTAAAAAATATTGTAGCTCTAAATGCTGTCTATCCCTGCTGTGCAGACGTTCCTCTGCATCGTCGGTGAAGAGCTAAAACAGCGAGAGCTGGATAAAGCAGTGACGCAGCTATTATCATCTGGTATCAACTTGTTCTACATAATAACAGTACTGTCTATGCTGAAAACACAAAACAGATCTACAGTTTAGATATATGGCCATAGAGGTTACATATGGTTCTAAGGGTACTATACCGAAAGAGTTAAAAAGAGGTAAAAATGCAGCTTATGCCTCTCAGCTGTCCGCTGAGCAGCTGTCCACTGATTATCAAATCTCACTCATTTTTCAGGGGCAGCCACAGTAATGTTACATCATGTTTCAACAAACATGAAATTCATACCAACAAAAGAAATTGGGAAATAAAAGTTATGTTGACATTGTAACGGTAAGGAATTGCTACTGTGATGTTGCTACTTCACTGCTCATTTGGTCATTACTGCAAAACCTCACCTCTGCTAGTTCAAGACTTGCCACAAGTTGGTTTGTTTTTAGGGAAGTTTATATGGCAGTTAGCCTGCTACAACGGTTGCAATGGCAACGGTACACATAAAAATAGCCACCGCTCTGACCATCCTGCCATGTCGATTTGAATGGCAATGTATGTTCTTCTCTGATTTTATCTCTATGATTGGAATGTTATTTAGCCCCATTCTAGACAAGCTAGCATGACATTATTGCTACCAATGGATTTCTTAGGTTTTCTATTTCATATCAAAGCACTATTAGAGGCTACAGAGAATACAGCCTCTGACTGACAGGAATGTTGGCCACAGACACCGGCGTCCTCATGGAGTGGAGGAGTGTCAAGGAAGTTATATATTACAAGTTGTTTCACATTTAGATGTAACTGTTGTATTTTTCTGAGCTGGTATGAGGTGTAGGCCACTTGTTCTCATGGATTGTAACAATGCCTGGGAAAACATGAATTGAGATGGGACAGGGATTCAGGCTGCAACCAAAATGGTCTTTGCTAACAGTGACGGCAGAATGATAGCAGGTTGGTGTTACAAACGTCTGGTGTATGAAATATCTTTATTCTTTAAAGAGGAGTCTGTAAATGACAGCAAATGCAGTGAAGACTCTCACACAGAGCAGAAATGAAACAAGTGCACATGAACTATGTTTTGGAACAGAGAGGCCGTCACAAATGCAAATCAGTGATTTTCAAACTAATTCATATTTGGCTTTATTTTTGGCATGCTAAAAACCCCAAACTGTAAAAAAAAAATAAAGATGTAAAAGATCATATCAGAAAAAAGGGGGTGACCAGATGATGTGCTGTTGTGATCAACTGAAAAAGTTGGTAGCGCCAGTGCTACCTGTGTGAAAGTTAGTATGGTGCCCTGTAGAGGTTGAACCACTGTTTATGATGTTTGTTAATTATGTTGTATGTTTTCTTCCAGAAACTGTGTTGAAGTTTAGAGCTCTCAAGAAGCCTGCCCAGCTAGCAGTCATCAACAGTTTAGAGAAGGTACTTCTACCATCTTGTTTCTGTCTCAAACTATTACCTCACATTTGAATAGCCCTTAGAAAACTTAGGAGAGCACAGAAACAATATGTTCACTTATTGATATGCCCTTTGTCAGTGAATACCTATTATGCCAACAAATAATTGAGCAGTTGTTAACACTTGTTAGCAGAGAAATGTCAAGTGAGTCAGTTGGCCCACTCCTACACAACAGAGGGCAGCCGAGCTTCCAATTATTATTATTTTTAATGCCGTTATCTAAAGATCAAAAGTTATTTTGTTACCTTTAAAAAACAAGGAGTATTGATATTATTGATCGCATCAGATGCTATTTGTAATGAAGTGGTAATATGCAGTGCTTCTCAAAGTCAAGGATACTTCCTTTGTAGGATGGGTCCATCCAAGTTGGGGACTACAGAGGCTAGGCAAGACTTCTTCCTAGCATTCGGTGAACACACATTGGAACTGGCCAGTGAGTGCTCAGATGTGCCATTGAAGAGGCCCCACCTACAATTCCAGTGATTCATGTGCAAGGAATTGTGGGTAATTCATGCTTGCTGAGGATACACACGTGCATCCTTGAATATTCTCTGAAGGAGGAACTCGGTCCTCTGAATAATTTGAAGGATCTGGAGGCGGGATTTGATGACGTAGCCTCCTTGAAATGCAGCCGTCTAAGTATACTTTCTTGACTTTGAGAAGCACCATCAATGTTGGCCAGATCACAGTCAGGTGTGCTAAACACACATTTGGTAGATTTTTGGTAGACTTGTGGTGCACCTGTGGTGCACTTGGGCATGGGGTGGGATCTGAAAGAATGCATTATTATAGGTGGATGCGTTAGAGGTTGTGACAATCATTGCTGATCAAATTCACTACTTTCACCTCCTTTAATCACAGAGCTCTCCCGTCATGACACACTGACAGCTTAGGAGTAATGTGGAGAGTTTTGTGGAGCTGTGTGAACTGTTCATGACACCTGTTGATGTGTAGAGTAATGAATCAAAACATGTTTGATGTACGCACATGTACTGAGTGATCTCAGGCCAGGTTTCACACACAAAATGACTTAGGATCCATCTGTAATTAGTGGGGCTGCACTAATAGATACAGTTTAGGCCTGCAGCAGCAATGAAAAATAGTGTATTGTATTACTTCCGTGAAACACTCTCCAACCAGAATCTGCACAGAAAATAATGTTTAATGTGGTTAAACCAGGAAAGTCAGTAAATCCCTCTGCATTGATCTATGAATTAATGTGGCTGAATCTTACAGTATCTGCTGTCTGCAGCTACTTTATACTGTACTTATTCATTTCATGAAATATCTGCAGCATCTGAAGGCAGCAGGGTTGATCTTTGATGAATCCATAGCCTCTGAGAGGTGGTGTCCAAGAACGCAGTGCTGATACACACAGCTGTTCACAGTGTTTACCATCACTGCCATTAAGTTGGCTGAAAAGGACAGCAGGCTGCCTCACTATAACTGTACAGACCTCTACACCAAACTGGGCGGTTATGACCCGATATTCAGTTCAAACAACACTGGCACATTCTCAATATACATACATACATACATACATACA
>NC_065507.1:43582264-43589034 GCF_006386435.1 Epinephelus moara | reverse complement strand
AATATAAAACATGTTTTCAGTTATTTCACCTTTTTTTGTTAAGTACATAACTCCACATGTGTTCATTCATAGTTTTGATGCCTTCAGTGAGAATCTACAATGTAAATAGTCATGAAAATAAAGAAAACGCATTGAATGAGAAGGTGTGTCCAAACTTTTGGCCTGTACTGTGTATATATATATATATATATATATATATATATATGTGTGTGTGTTTCTATTATGATAAACTACGTGATAGAAAATAATACTCCATCTGTCTGGGTGCATATTTGTGGAGATGTGTGTTCATGTTGTGATGCTCCGAACCATCTGGACATTTCCTGAAAGCTTTCTGTTTGCAGAGCTTGTTATCATGGTTAATAATAACACAGGTAGATGTGTAGCTGTGATGAGCAACATGATGTGATACAGATTGTGTTGGTTCCAAACTAAAGTTTAAATATAATTTCTTTCCCAATTCCCAGACCACAATAAGTTTCCTCTGAGGAAAACTCTCCATAGGATTCCCAAACTGTCAGTGCGTCATGGCAGGGAGAGCTCTGTGATCAAAGATGGTGAAAGTAGTGAATGTCATAAGCCATGATTGTCACAGCCTCTAATGCATCCACCTCTAATAATGCATTCTTTCTGATCCCACCCCATGCCCAAGTGCACCACAGGTGTGTCAAGGTAGCCCACAAATCTACCAAATGTGTGTTTGCCACACTTCAGACACTCTTGGCATGGTGCAGTCACAGAGGCTCTGTGCACGCAAGAGAACATTGTGTTACCACTTCATTACCATTACCATTTCATTACCAGATCAGTACATCAGTAATTGGCACTCTTTGATCTGACATTTTCATCTTAAATCAGTTGCTGCAGTTGTGTGCTGGCAGGGCACTCCTAATCTCTGATAGAAATGATTAATAGTTGAGCTTTATACACGTCCTTGTTCCACTTATGCTGTCCTCTGTCTACAGGCGTTTTGGAACTGGGTGGAGAATTACCCCGATGAGTTCACCATGCTTTACCAGCGACCACAGGCAGATATGGCAGGTATGAATAGCCACCACTCAGTCTAACTTGAACTGAAACTTAACTCATCTCACATTATGCCCATGTTTTGATTTGACTTGATTGAATTTGTTTTTCCAACTATTCTAAAAATTCTAAAGATACAAATGGTAAAAAGCAACCAAACCCAACTTGTCATCAATTATTAAACTTGTGTATGTTTCAGGCACAATCACGTTTTTCCTCCATGCCTTTAATTTTAGACTAAAAACACATAGATGTGTGGAAACAGTGTTTGTAGGGAAGTCTCTATGATAAGATATGTTCATAATCCAGCCAGTAATCCAGCAAATATCAAATAAATAAAGGTACATGGTCATATTGATGCAAAAACCCTGAAATCCAGTACTGATAAAATGCCCCTGTCCACAGTATGTATCAATCAATCAATCAATCAATCAATCAATCAATCAATCAATCAATCTTATTTATAAAGCCCAACATCACAAATCACAATTTGCCTCACAGGGCTTTACAGCATACGACATCCCTCTGTTCTTAGGACCCTCGCAGTGGATAAGGAAAAACTCCCCCCAAAAAAACCCTTTAACAGGGGAAAAAAACATTAGAAACCTCAGGAAGAGCAACTGAGGAGAGATCCCTCTTCCAGGACGGACAGACGTGCAATAGATGTCGTACAGAACAGACTCATTTGCATTTGAAACCTCAAATCAGTTTAATATATTAAGTTTGTTTTTTTACCCAAAATGGACAGAGAGTTTAAAGAGCAAGTTAAGAGACCATTTTAGATTGGACATGCTACTTCACAAATTCAGAGCAGGTATCCCAGACACACACACACGCTCTGCGGCTACTGTCACTCCTACTTTCCTGACGGCTCTGTCAGATTAGACTGTCTCAACAGACACCTGTTAGCCATGTTGTCTAGATACTGTAAAACTTCAATGAAAAGCTGAGCCCTAATTAAACGCAGAGTCCCTTTTACCAACCGGCTGTGGTGACCCATTTTGACAAATATACATGGGTCTAAATAAGATGCTGGGTCTGGTTGCCGTCAGCGCTGTGAAGCAGGACAGCTCTCTCTCACTCTCTCTCCCTCAGTGCATGAGGTTGGCCTAGATGTAGCTCAGAGGTAAATCAAATGAATGATTTGTAGTTGATGTTTTGTTCAATAGACTAGGGTTGGTCAATATATAGATATTATATGAATATCATGATATGAGATTAGATATGGTCATTGATTTTGGATATGGTAATAGTGTAAGTGTTGTCTTTTCTTAGTTTTAAAGGCTGCATTACAGTAGAGTGATGTCATTTTCTGAACTTAACAGACAGTAGCTGTTCAGTTATTTGTCTTTACCCAGTTTGTCATTATATCCACATTACTGAGTATTATTGATCAAAAATCTCATTGTGTAAATATGTTGGGAAGTAGTAATAATCAACCCTACAATATTTATGTCAAGATATTTGGTCAAAAATACTGTGATATTTGATTTCCTCTGTATAACCAGGCCCTACAGTAACCTCATTTTTATGCCCCTGCGGTGGCGATAGCCACAGCTGGAGATATTATGTTTTCCGGTTGTCTGTATGTACACAGGTACACCTTGAGGGAAAGTCTTCAAATTTGGCACAAATATCCCCTTTGACTCAACAATAAGATTAGATTTTGGTGGTCAAAGATCATGGTCACTGTGACCTTGTCTGTCTCATTCATGTGAATGTGATATCTCACCAACACCTTGAGGAAATTTCTTAGTTTTTTTATTTATTTATTTATTTTATTTTATTTACAAAAGGACAGTACACATTAATCAACAGTGTTACTGTAAATGTGCCAGTTTTAGCCAGCTGGCTAATTCGCAACTGCAGTCCCTTGGCAAGATGTTATAGAGAACCACAAACCTGAAAGATGAATATATTAAAAGTAACAATGACATAACACAAAACAGAATCCAGTCCATCAATGCACTACAGCCATATTGGACGCACAACACAATGACAAATAAGGTGCAGAAGCATAGCAGCACAGACAGTACATATCACTAACAACATAGTAGCAGAAGCATAGTAGCACCGATAGCAGCAGGCGCAACAATACACAAGAGTCATGCAGAAGTACACAATAGCTAAAGACAGGCGAGCAGCCTGTTTTGTGACCTCACAAAACATTTTTTTGGCCATAGCTCAAGAATTCTTGTGCTGGTTATGACAAAACTTCACACAAATGGCTAACAGGATAAAATGATGAAGTGATGACTTTTTATATCCCAAAGGTCATCTTCACTGTGACATCATTATGTTCTTCAAAAACACTTTTCTGGCCATTACGCAATGTCATAATTCGGGAACAGAAGGGGAGACATTTGGTCAGATACTGAATTGGTGACTCTAATCTTGGGTGTCCACCTTGAAACTGTACATTCTGTATAGATCTTCTGTGCTGCCGGGGGGAAGATGTGTGTGAAGCATCCATGTTTTCACAGACATAAATGAAAACTTGAAACTTGAAACTCTGGCATGCAGAGGCATACAACCACGGGGAAGTACTTCTAGTAATACAAGTTATATTTATATTGATTTGAATAAACACATAAATAGTATTTCCCAAGTTTGCTGAGCAAGAGTTTTGGATGAAAACAATTAAGGCCTGTCCCATATAGATGCCTGTCCCAAATATAGGCTGTTTGAGTTCATATAGGAATCCAGGAATTTCAGAACCAGAGTCACATGTGTAAGTTAGTTAGTTAAGTTAGTTTATTGTTTACACCAGTGGGTTTAATGGCTCCCATCACATTTACATGACCAGAAGTGCCTTTTTTCCCAGCTGATGATTAAGAGGTGACAGTGATTCCAATCCCCACAAAGCTTTCACCTTCACTGATGGGCCATGCTGTAGTTCATGACTGGACTGGTTTGAGCGGACATGTCACAACACAACATGTCTTATTACTGTACACACTTTAAACTACTAACTTACTTTCGTAGTCCTACTACTCCTCTCTGTCTCCTGCTCTTACTCTCTCACACTCTACACTGTACTTAACCTTTTCTGGGAATAGGCAAATATTTATTGTTGAACTAATCACTATGGACTGGGACCAGAATCCAATGATAGTGACATTTCATTTACTAACTCAAAAAAGCAGATTTAAATAATAGCTTTGTTAGTTTGATTATGTGGTCATTGTAGACAGATCTCAAATGCTGCAAATGAAATCTTTCTTGGTTGTTAGTGGCAGTTATTGTGATACTGAACATGACTGGTAATGATTTTTTAGAGGCTTTGAATGTGACGTTTCTGCCAATAACGGTGTGCATGTTGGTGTGCTCAGAAGCTGCAGAGAAGTTGTTTGACCTGGTGGACAGCTTTGCAGAGAGCACTAAGAGGAAGGCAGCTGTGTGGCCTCTACAAATCATCCTCCTCATCCTCTGTCCAGAGATCACACACACCATCTCCAAAGACACTGTGGAAGACAGCAAAGCCAACAAGGTGGTAGGAAAGAACACACACACACACACACACACACACACACACACACACACACACACACACACACACACACACACACACACACACACAAACAGATCAGAAAATGACTCAGAGCACTCACACATTTTCCTGTCCTGTCATGTCTGCAGAAACTGTTTTTGGATAGTTTGCGGAAAGCTTTAGCGGGCCAGGGCGGCAGCAAGCAGCTGATGGAAAGTGCTGCCATCGCCTGTGTCAAACTATGTAAAGCCTCCACTTACATCAACTGGGAGGATCACTCAACCATTTTCCTCCTGGTCCAGTCCATCGTCATGGATCTCAAGGTCTGACCACTTCTTAAATTTGATTTTCTCTCCTTAATGTGTTTCGTTTTCACTTTTTCTTCTTTGTATCTATTTTGGCCAAACCAGGTAGAAAATTTAATCATTTGTCTTTGAAAAGTTGAATTTGCAACAAGGATCCTTTTGTAGGTTAGTTAAATAATTAAAGCCCAAAGGCAAAAGGATGCAGAAAGCACTGAAACTGGAAAAATACACATTGAAGTAAAGGTGTTTCTGCATGCTCTATACAGTTTTTCATTAAACCAACCTGGGTACCACAAAAACACAGTGGTGAACTTAAGGAAGAAATCCAAAATGGAACACAAGAGACCAGGCAGGAAATGAAGCAGGGAACAACACCATGAACACAGGGATTAACACAGACGAGCTGACAGAGGTCAGAGGGAAAGACACAGGTATATATACACAGGCAAGACTAATCACAAGAACAAAACGCAACTAGAGTAGGAGGTCATGGGCAAAAGGAGGGAAACACAGGAATTGGCTGACAATGAGAGTGTGGTAGGGAAAACACTAATGGACTGATACAAGACAGGTGCATCAGAAAACACACAAAGACAGAAAGTAAAACTAGACATGACACGAGGAGTGAATCTTCAAAATAAAACAGGAAACAGATTAAACAGAAATGAATATTGTGAAACAAGGGAGAACACAAACAGAAAACCCCAAAACGAAGTCCACAATAAATCAGAATAGAAACAGAAACCCAGGATCATGACAATGTGTAGTATGGTTAAATAACAGTCTCAGATTTACAAGAACTGACTCCTACATTTCTTGCTGTCTGTTATTACACACTGTAGGACATTTTAAATTTACTACCACTTGGTTCTTTTTTTTTATATAGTTTTGTCCATTGTTTCTATCAGTTACGATAGCATTGTATTTACCAAAGTAATTGTTGTGAACAGGGAACACAGTAACACCTACAATGAAGCCCAACAGCAAGCACGAGCAGTCGGGGTTGGAAACAAAGCAACAGTTTATTTAGATCATCTAAACCTTTGTATTTGAAGGTCAAACTGAAATTGAACACAGCTTTTTGTTTTTAATGTAAGCTGTGAATAAGGTAAGTGTCAACCTGAGTGTCCTGGTAAAGTAGGGAGCAGTTTTGTTTTTGGCAGTCATTTTTGATTTAGTTTAGTCTTAGTCTTTTGGACAAAATGCTTATTAGTTTTAGTCACATTGTAGTCATTTCGATCCTTGATAGTTTTAGTCTAGTTTTAGTTGACGAAAACTCAAAAGGGTTTTAGTCCAGTTTTAGTCATTAATTTCTGAAATCATTAAATTAGGCCAATACAGGTAAAGGAAATTGTAATTGAGGTTGACAGGTTGTGTTGCAATTTATAAACAGTTAACTCTCTTAACACTTTTGTATAATAACCAGATTCCTTACCAGTTTAATAGCTCTAGCCTAGACTTCCCCATCCATGAAGATGCAATTCTGTCATGTTGTACTTAGGCATGGGACGATATGAAAATTTCATATCACGATATTAGTGGCCAAAAATATCACGATTATGATATTATCGCGATATTAGCGCGTTGCTTATAAAAGTCTTAAAATGCTAGGAAAAACAACAACCGTGGAATCACGTGACTTCAGAACATTTATTCTGAAAACAGGGCCTGTAAACAGAATCAACACTGACACTTGAGGTAGAGAAAATACAGTGTAGTGCAATGCATTATGAAACTATGCAAGTGCAAACTATAGTACTTCTTTCAACTTTCTTTTTTCAATAAAGTACTTTCCTGAGAGTCCTGAACACAGGCACTGCTCTGTAAACAAAAGGCTGCATGTCCAGCAACAAAGATATGAATATACAGCGAGATCAAAGCAACAATAAACAGACTGCTTATTCAAACATGTAAAGGCTGCTGTAATTGAAAACAAGGTGCATCTGCCA
>NC_065507.1:43575358-43576822 GCF_006386435.1 Epinephelus moara | reverse complement strand
TGGAAAAAATGAGAATCACGATTTTTTGGCTTATAAATGAGATCACGATTCTCTCACGATTTTTTTCAACATAAAGATTTATTGTGCTTATTTCCTGATACAAAAGGAAAAGTAACAAAAATTATAAATAAATAATAATAAAAAAAATCATTAAATAACAAAACCTATGATTGTGCCTGATACAAGAGACACAAGGCACATAAACTCTGGTCAGCAGAGAGGGAACACTCCTGTTTTTAGCTTAAATGCAAAAGCTGACAGCCTGACACTGACCGTAAAAAACAATAAACTTTAGTCTCTTGTCTTCTCTTACAGCTTTTGAACAATTTAAACAATAATGTTGAACAACATTTTTCTGAGGTAGGTATTCCAGGCCTGGAATTAAGTCATTTTTAGGGCAAGGCCACTTTGGCATTTGATAAATACAAATTTATTGGGGCATCACGGCCAAAATGTGGGGCACCAAGGCCAAAACCAATGGCGCAATAACAATATGTGCTAATTACACTGAATGAAGACAAAACAATGTATGTGTTGAAAAACAGTACTGAGTTTATTAAAACTGTAAACTGAACATTTGACTTTTCCACAAAATGCTGTGTGATAAATGTTATTAAAATGTGAACAATTCATAATATTCATTGTTATTATTATGATAAAATAAAGTCTAAATGGACTAAGGAAGATCAAAATTAAACGTTTCAACACCATGCATTTGACAGGAGTATTCACCTAACATTGCCTACATATCTTTAATTATATAATTATTTATATCTCTCTGTATATTTTTACATAAATCCCCAATATTTAATTTGCCTTTACGGAACAGATACGCAGGACTTCTATTCGGGGCACAACGCAGCAATTCAGCACAGAGCAGCAACCTCGAATCTGTAGGGGAGGGGGGGGCGGACACGACTCGCGGCAGTATTTTGCATTTGAGTGCAGTAACCGTTTTGGCCACATTCTTACATACAGCGCCTTTAACCTGTCTTGATCTATGTCAACACTAGATAATAATAATAAAACAAAAAAAAAGTTTTATGGCATTAATTCTACTATTATGTATTTATATCTTAATATTTTACGTAGAGTTTTAGGAGTTGAGACATGAAACAATTCATATCCCATCCATTTTTATTTTATGTGCTGGTATCGGATCGGTACCCGGTATCGACAGATACCTAAGGTTCAGGGATTGGAATCGGTATCGGGAAGGAAAAAGTGGTATCGGTACATCTCTATTACTCACATTACTCACATCTATTACACCTTCTTTTGTAGTTTTGTCCCTACAGTCTAGGCTTATACATCAATCAATCAATCAATTTTATTTATAAAGCCCAATATCACAAATCACAATTTGCCTCACAGGGCTTTACAGCATACGACATCCCTCTGTCCTTATGACCCTCGCAGCGGATAAGGAAAAACTCCCCAAAAAAAACCCTTTAACGGGAAAAA
>NC_065507.1:43567215-43575126 GCF_006386435.1 Epinephelus moara | reverse complement strand
CTGGTACAGGGCAAGCCTGAGCCAGCCCTAACTATAAGCTTCATCAAAGAGGAAAGTCTTAAGTCTAGTCTTAAATGTGGAGACGGTGTCTGCCTCCCGGACCGTAACAGGAAGATGATTCCACAGGAGAGGAGCCTGATAGCTGAAGGCTCTGGCTCCTGATCTACTTTTGGAGACTTTAGGGACCACGAGTAACCCTGCGTTCTCAGAGCGCAGTGTTCTGTATCATGATGTGGTTGAACATTATTTCTGGCCCACACAATTCAAGTAGCATTTTAATAGACCTAACTATCAATAAGTATTTTACACATTCATAAAGTTTTTTTGCGGCAGTTCAAAAACCCACAACATCATGTCTGTATTGCAATGAAATGTGGGTTATTTAAACAGTGAAGTCTGCTGAAAGTCCACTTGAGGCCCCTTGTGGGCCGGCCGAATTGTGGATTTGGACAGCCCTCAGCACCACCAGAGTCTGCGAGTCTGCAAGTGCGTTGAGGTCCGGACATTTGAGCTGAATCCAAATGAGTCCAAACTCCTATATGAGTTTGTTCTCAGTCTCTAATTGTTTTGATTATGATGGATTAATTTATTAAAATGCTTTACAAGCGATCTGTAATTTATGTTCATGGTTCAGCCTCTATTTTACATGAATTCTCATGTAAATCAGCATCATATCAGTTTGCTGCTGCAAAGCATCTGAGCAGACCTTTCGCCTTAACTACAAAGGCTAAATGTTAATATACAGTAGACTACATATAGTTTATGATATAGGTAAAATGGCCAAAAATGTGAATAATTGCGTTGCAGGATGATTTAAGGTGTGCCCCTAAATTTTCTGTTAAAATTTTTCAGTTAGGGGCTGCAGTGCTCCTACTAACAAAAAGTTAGTCTGGAGCCCTGTTTGGCTTGGCATGGTTTGGGCCATCAGCCCAGCACAATGGGGATTTGCATTTCCATTTCAACAGGGCTACCTTCTTTAAGGTGTGTCTTAAACTGGTGATGGTGGGCTTTACCTGTTGGAGGTGAGCTGTTTGCAGAGGTGCAGTGTTGTCTGCAGCTCTTCATTCAACATCTCACTGTGGCTGTTTCTGCTTTTACTGTCTTTTTTTTTTTTTTTTTACTGTCCCTGTTAATTTGTTATGTTTAAGCTCTTATTGTGAGCAGCAAAATAGGAAAATGTGAAGTTTTCGAGCAGCAACTTCACACAACTTCTACTACGGCAGATAGCGAACACGACACAGTAAAATAGAGCAGATATCTAAAGTACAAACAGGACACAGGAGAGAAACTAAACTGCAAACCAAATAGAGATTCAGTTAGAAGCTATAAAAGTACTGAGAGCTGAACACACACATACTTTTAAAAATGCCTTTCTCTCAGGTCTCCTGCAGACAGAGGTGAGTACAGTCTCACAACACACACACTAGTTTGGTGGTGGTGGTAGTGGGGGGATGTTGTTGGGGGTTGGCTGCGGTCGGGGCAAGATGTCACTGCTACCCGCTTGAGGGCGGGCGGCCTGGCTTTTGGACCTACTCTGGAGAAGGTCTGTCTCAGGCACGGCTTGGCTTGGCGTGACGCGTCTATACTGACTATGGAAACACAAATCAGCGTGGAATGACTTAATTTGGCACGGCCAAGAGTGCTGATGAAAAAAGGGTACGTCACTGTTAGCTCCGTTAGCAGTGTTAGCTCAGCTAGTGGTGCTTTTTTTTAGTTTTTGTTATATATATATGTTTATTGCATTTTTACATAAAACACAGAACAGCTCGGATATGACATGGCAAATAGAAGGTGTAGTTGAAAATAAGAGAATAAGGTAGCAATGAAAAAAGATTTAGTGGAAAGAAATAAAAATAAAGAAGAGAGTGGGCATTACATCCATCCCCAACGTTCCTCACCTCCTACAGCCACACAGAGGCAGTAATAACCAAACAAACAGACTAACAATTGGGCTATACAGACAAATAACAAGGTTACAATAGGGCTAATTTACACAAAGCCAGAGACTGGCTACGCCAATTTAGGAAACCTCTGTAATATACTAGATGACAGTGTAGGTTCAATGTACTTTAAGTAAGAATCCCAAACTTTATGAAAGGCCTCTACTGAAGAGTGAAGCATACAAGAGATATATTCATTGGGAATACACTGCATTACAAGATTGTACCATGGCTTTTTTTGTTGGAGCAACATCCTTGGTCCAGAAGAGCAGAATATTTTTCCTGGCAGCAAAAGTCAAAAGATTGAAAAGTCTCTTGTGTTTGATGTTTGTAATATGACCATCTGAGAGTCCAAGAAAGAGGCACATATGGTCCAAATCTATTTGAACACCAAATATAACAGACAGTTCACTCACAATACAGGACCAATAGCTTTGTAGCTTCACACACAGTAAACAATGTTAAAGGGGTTTTGCGACACAAAATAAAGCCACTTACTCAATGGGGCTACCATGGGGAAGACAGGAGGATAGCTACCAGATTTCTGCAGGAATGGTGTCCCGCCACAGCGGGTTGGGTGGGAGTTAGCGTTTTTGAAAATGCCAAAAAATAAATAAATAAATTCACAACAAATTAATTTTGTAGATTCAACAATGTCAAGATTCTCTTTTCAACACGTTGTTGTCCTGGATTACTCTTCTTACGCAACGTATTATGCAATATGCATTTTTCCGTGTGTAGAGACCCTCAAAATAAGAGAAAAGCCCATCCTCTTTCTTTTTCTCCTGCTCCGTCTATCAGAAAATGTGTGTAACAATGAGTGATTCATATTTGATGCTGGATATGACATCCTATGGCTCTCGTGTGCCACAGACCCACCTGCAGCCAGGTGACCATACCTGTATCTGCTGAATCTACCTTGTTGTCCACCACTGTTATTTCCTTGCTATCAGGGACCTGGTAACACGGCACAAAGAAAGCATGCTGCCTGTTCTTTTGTTAGCTGTAAAAACCAACAGAAAAGCCTTCATGTTCTTCCATCATCTGAGAAAGTGAAGACCTAGTGGATTAACTTTATTTTTGACTGAAATGCTCCCACAGCAACTGGAAAACTCTCTCAGCGGAGGGTTAATAAGTAGGATTTACCTCAAAACTGAAGCTCAAGGATGGATTGATACTGTGACCCGACTCGAGACATGGAAGTTGTAAGTTTTTCCATTTTATTTTGTTTGTTACTGTTTATTTTGCAGGTTAGCCTGTGAAACTTAGCATATTCACAGTTAATGTGGCTAGCCTCTATTTTGGTGATGTTGTACGTAATAGTCATAAAAACTGTGTAAATGTTAATTCTCATATATAATCAGTTGTAGTCAGTCATAGGTTGCATGTGGGTAACTGTTTTTTCATGTTGCTCTATGTTAAACTTTATCCCGAAGCTCGGTTAAAAGCTCAGCTGGCTATGATGTGACATTAAGGAACCTTCTGCTCCATGATCATTATTGGTATGTGTATGCATCTTTAATTGATAGACGCATCCCAAGTGGCAACCTCCAGGTCTAAAAGTGAAGCCAATGTGGAAGTGCCTTAAACCTGCATTCTTTCTAATGGCCAGCAGGGGGCGACTCCACTGGTTGCAACAAGATAACAAATCAAAAATTTTGCTCGGGTTCAGCCTACTTGACATGCAACTGTGTTGTGCTATAGCCTATTCAAGTGCTGGAATTTGTTATTTACGTGACAACACCTGAACGCAACACAGGCTCCGCTCCATTGACTGTGTGTCCAGTGCCATGCTGCGGGTTTGGGCCAGGCTCGGTTATAATTGTCTCGGACTCGGGTTGGGTTCAGTCAGGAAAATAAGGCCCGAGCCGCGCTCTAGTGTGCTCACCTGTGTGTGTGTGTGTGTGTGTGTGTGTGTGTGTGTGTGTGTGTGTGTGTGTGTGTGGCTGAACTCCGCCGTGCGCGTTACAGAGAGCAGAGGAGAATTGTAAACGTGCAACCATGTAGAGACAGAAATGACATAAGATAAATTACATGAGGCTATTTAGTTTGTTTAATAAAAGGACAAGGTAGGCTATAGACCTGTTCTATAGGAAAGGTAACCTTAAAGGGGCAATAAGCGAAATCGTTTCACCGCTAGGTTCACTGTTGTGCACTGCCTGTAGAGCAAAACAAAGTGTGTCATGAGCCAATCCTCCCTCTACCTCTGCTCTCCAACACCCCCCACTCGCCTCGTTTGTGCTGGCGAGTACCACAGCATCTCCACGGGCTATCACATCCAGACGGTCCCGGTGTGTCTTCTGCAGGCTCCGCTTCACTCAGCTTCACGATATACCTGCTGCTTCTTCCCACATTAACCTGAATAACAAACCAGGGCTCGGGGCTCCGGTTGGATCCAAACGGAGAGCCGCTAGCTGCGAAGCTAGCGGAGGCTAACTGGCTGTGTTGGCAGCTGAGTGAAGTGGGGCATGAGGAGGAAGCACTGGTTAGCCCCCGCTTTCACTGCAGGCAGATTCACTCGCTACAGGGGCGAGGAAATAAAACCTAAACAGCCAACTTAGTTTAGCAGTTAGCGATGTCTTTCACTCACTCTCGGTCTCTGCTGTGTTTAGCTATTTCCCTGCTTTCCTGTTAGCATTAGCACTACTCGGCTGCCACGCTAATACTCCAACTCTAACTGAGCCGGGAGCCGGGCTCACAGTCTCACGGAGAAGAGGTGGAATGTTAGTATGGTAGCTGATTAGTGCTAACGTCCCCACGCTTCTCCGCCAGGCTCAGTGAGTCAGAGCCGAGAAGCGTGGGGACGTTAGCGTTAGCACTTGTCGGCTGCCATGCTAACGTTCCGGGAGCCTGCTTCTCGGCTCCGGTGAGCTCTAGCGTGGGGACGTTAGCGTTAGCACTTGTCGGCTGCCATGCTAACGTTCCGGGAGCCTGCTAAAGCGTGGGGACTTTAGCGTTAGCACTGGACGGCTGCCATGCTAAAGTTCCAACTCTTCTCCATGAGACCAGCTCACGGGCTCCTGGCTCACAGAGAAGAGAGGAATGTTAGCGTTAGCTCCCAGAGTTAGCACGAGAGCTACTATGGCCACTGGAGTAGCTTGCAGCTATGGAGCGCTTCTACCAGCTCTTCTAGTCACTGAGCCTCGCCTCCATTTCAGCAAATATATTACATTTATTACAGGTACCATCATCATTGAAGTAGGCAGGGGAATCGCTAAACACAGCCGCCAGGCTGCCCGCTGGGCTACATTTTACAATGCTAATTGCAAATGTGGCTGGAGATCAACACAGAGAGAGGGTGTGTGAGGTCATGCTGTACTTCAGATGAAATTACACCTCTAGTTCTTCACATAGCAATTTTTTAATTCCTTCAATCTAGAAATGATGAATTTCGCTTATTGCTCCTTTAAATGACTTCTGTTGTGATCTGGCTAATATAATGGTAGGGGAAACACTGCCTTGTGATTGACAAGTCATGGCGATTTCCTTAGCCTCACAGTCAGTCCCCCATCACTCCCCTACATCACAACCCTCTTGTCCAAATATAGTCACATCTGGCTCAAAAAAACAAACAAAATGGTGACAGCCAAAATGGTAAACTTAAAGCATGAAAATGTCAGTCGCTCACTTGTGTGTGTGTGTGTGTGTGTGTGTGTGTGTGTGTGTGTGTGTGTGAGCGCACGCGCACACAGGTAACCTTAAATGATTTCTGTTGTGATCTGACTAATATAATGGTAGGGGAAACACTTATGTTTCAATAAATGTCAATGTTAATAGGAAATGTTTTGGTATTCATATTGTTTAAATTGCCTCATTAATCAAATAATGGAAAAATAATCGATAATTGAAAAAATAATAGTTAAACTAATTGAAAAAATAATTGCTAGATTAATCATTAGAAAAATAATTGTTTGGGACATCAGGAAATTGGAGCTCATCCAGGATTTTATGTCTTCAAGGAAGTTTAGTTATTTGATCCGTTTCTTCTGGCTTTATTGACAAATGGAAATTTTGAAATTTACAGAGTGATTTCTAATGATGTTACCTAAGGGAAGCATATATAAAGTGAATAGAATTAGTCCGAGCACAGAACCTTGTGGAACAAATATTAGTATGTTAAGATGATTTATCGTGAACGTGAAAGAGATAATAAGATTTAAACAAGCTTAGTGCAGGACCTTTAAGGCCATCAAATGTTCCAGTCTCTGTAGTAGAATCTGATTGTCAATTGTGTCAAATGCAGCACTAACAAAACAAGTACAGAGACGAGTCCTTTGTCTAAGGCAATCAGAATATAATTGGTCATTTTTACTAGTGCTGTGTCTGTGCTATGATGCACTCTAAATCCTGACTGAAATTCCTCAAATAAATTATTATCGTGGATAAAGTCACACAGCTGGTCTGGGACTACTTTTTCAAGGATTTTTTGAAAGAAAGGGAAGATTAGATATTGATCTATAGTTAGTTAACTCCTCTGGATCCAGGGTGGGCTTTTTTAGAAGTGGTTTAATTACAGCTACCTTTAAGGACTTTGGTACAGAGCCTGTCAATAGAGATATATTGATCATGTCTAATATGTGAGTGTTAACTTAAGGTAAGACTTCCTTAAGTAGCCGAGTTGGGATGGGGTCTAAGAGACACATTGAGGTCAGTTGTTGAAGAGTAATCAGGGGCCATATTCACAAAGCTCCCTAGTGCTAAGAGTTGCCCCTAGTGGCAAAATTCTAAGAAAATTCTTAGAATTGTGACGTTTTATGAGAATTTCCCCATAAAGTTAAGACAGCTGCAGGTGATGGGGGATGACACGGGTCTTCTTGTTGTCACGGGCAGCGTTTCCAGCCAACTCCAGGATCTCAGCGGTCAGATACTCCAGCACAGCGGCCAGGTAGACGGGGGCGCCGGCACTGACAGGCTCCGGCTCTGGCTTTTCCTCCGGTCTTTCCGCGGCCACTCATTTTTCTGATGCTCTCTAAAGTCGGGACAAAGTGAGTTCTTCTGATAGCCAAAATAGTTCCACACCACCGACTTTGTCCTTTTCGCCGGTGGGAAAAGTTCAACTTTGCCTCCTTCAGCCATGTTTGCAGTTTGCACGTGAGTGGATTTATACTGATTACTGACTAGTACTGAGTGACTGCGGCTGCCCCACCTCCAATAATTGTGCTGACTGCAGCGGCTGCACGTGCATGACTTCAGAGGGTGTGCGACCATGTGTGCAAGCCATGTGTTGTCCACTAAAGCGTTTTGGAGTACACCATTAAATGACTCCAAAACGTTCTAGTGGACAACACATGGCTTGCGCATTCCCCACGCTATGAAATAATAATGTATAATTAAGTAACATTACGACACATGAAGCAAATACTAAACATACGCTGTTTGAAATCACTCCGCCCAGCAAGTACTGTATGTCTGGAATGTAGTTCCAGCTGTGAATTTGGCTTCAAAACAACTCTGTCTCATAATATTACATTATTATTTCATAGCGTGGTGAATGTGTAAGCTTCAAGTTGTCCACAAGAGCGTTTTGGAGTCATTTGATGGTGTATTTGATTGGTTTTGAAGGAGAGAGGGGGCCGTACCGTTCACCTCCATTTTGTGTGCTGAGCAGCGGGCAGCTCTGCCCCACTGGTCTCAGAACAGCAGGCACTGACAATTAAAGGTAATGTACCTACTCATATGACTATAGGGATTACGGCAATAGGCGAATTTGCCAAAATGCCAAACTATCCCTTTAAAGCTGATGGGATCGTAAGTGCTACAGTGGTGTGAAAAAGTGTTTGCCCCCTTCCTGATTTCTTACTTTTTTGCATGTTTTCCACACTTAAATGTTTCAGATCATCAAACAAATTTAAACATTAGTCAAAGATAACACAAGTAAACACAAAATGCAGTTTTTAAATGAAGGGTTTTATTAATGAGGAAGAAAAAAATCCAAAGCTACATGGCCCTGTGTGAAAAAGTGTTTGCCCCC